>NC_069505.1:341743964-342016464 GCF_027579735.1 Bombina bombina
AGGACTGCTCCTGGATCCCTGGATCTGGACCCGTAACGAGGAAGCTTGGCGTTCTGTCGAGACGCCATGAGATCTATCTCTGGTTTGCCCCAACGTCGAAGTATTTGGGCAAAGACCTCCGGATGAAGTTCCCACTCCCCCGGATGAAAAGTCTGACGACTTAAGAAATCCGCCTCCCAGTTCTCCACTCCCAGGATGTGGATTGCTGACAGGTGGCAAGAGTGAGACTCTGCCCAGAGAATTATCTTGATACTTCCATCATAGCTAGGGAGCTTCTTGTCCCTCCCTGATGGTTGATGTAAGCTACAGTCGTGATGTTGTCCGACTGAAACCTGATGAACCCCCGAGTTGTCAACTGGGGCCAAGCCAGGAGGGCATTGAGAACTGCTCTCAATTCCAGAATGTTTATTGGCAGGAGACTCTCCTCCTGACTCCATTGTCCCTGAGCCTTCAGAGAATTCCAGACGGCACCCCAACCTAGAAGGCTGGCGTCTGTTGTTACAATTGTCCAGTCTGGTCTGCTGAATGGCATCCCCCTGGACAGATGTGGCCGAGAAAGCCACCATAGAAGAGAATTTCTGGTCTCTTGATCCAGATTCAGAGAAGGGGATAAGTCTGAGTAATCCCCATTCCACTGACTTAGCATGCACAGTTGCAGTGGTCTGAGGTGTAAGCGTGCAAAGGGTACTATGTCCATTGCCGCTACCATTAAGCCGATTCCCTCCATGCATTGAGCCACTGACGGGTGTTGAATGGAATGAAGGGTGCGGCAAGCACTTTGAAGTCTTGTTAGCCTGTCCTCTGTCAGGTAAATCTTCATTTCTACAGAATCTATAAGAGTCCCCAGGAAGGGAACTCTTGTGAGTGGAACGAGTGAACTTTTCTTTTCGTTCACCTTCCATCCATGTGAACTTAGAAATGCCAGCACTAACTCTGTATGAGACTTGGCAGTTTGAAAGCTTGAAGCTTGTATCAGAATGTCGTCTAGGTATGGAGCTACCGAGATTCCCCGCGGTCTTAGTACCGCCAGAAGAGCACCCAGAACCTTTGTGAAGATTCTTGGAGCTGTAGCCAATCCGAATGGAAGAGCCACAAACTGGTAATGCCTGTCTAGGAAGGCAAACCTTAGGTACCGATAATGATCTTTGTGAATCGGTATGTGAAGGTATCTTTTAAATCTACAGTGGTCATGTACTGACCCTCTTGGATCATAGGTAAAATTGTCCGAATAGTCTCCATCTTGAACGATGGAACTCTTAGGAATTTGTTTAGGATCTTTAAGTCCAGGATTGGTCTGAAAGTTCCCTCTTTTTTGGGAACCACAAACAGATTTGAGTAAAACCCCTGTCCCTGTTCCGATCGTGGAACTGGATGGATTACTCCCATTAACAAGAGCTCTTGTACGCAGCGTAGAAACGCCTCTTTCTTTGTCTGGATTGTTGACAATCTTGACAGATGAAATCTCTCTCTTGGAGGAGAGTATTTGAAGTCCAGAAGGTATCCCTGAGATATTATCTCTAGCGCCCAGGGATCCTGAACATCTCTTGCCCAAGCCTGGGCGAAGAGAGAAAGTCTGCCCCCCACTAGATCCGATCCCGGATCGGGGGCCCTCAATTCATGCTGTCTTAGGGGCAGCAGCAGGTTTCCTAGTCTGCTTGCCCTTGTTCCAGGACTGGTTAGGTTTCCAGCCTTGTCTGTAGCGAGCAACAGCTCCTTCCTGTTTTGGTGCATAGGAAGTTGATGCTGCTCCAGCTTTGAAATTACGAAAGGAACGAAAATTAGACTGTCTAGTCTTGGCTTTGGCTTTGTCCTGAGGCAGGGCATGGCCTTTACCTCCTGTAATGTCAGCGATAATCTCTTTCAACCCGGGCCCGAATAAGGTCTGCCCTTTGAAAGGTATATTAAGCAATTTAGACTTAGAAGTAACATCAGCTGACCAGGATTTTAGCCACAGCGCCCTGCGTGCCTGAATGGCGAATCCTGAATTCTTCGCCGTAAGTTTAGTAAGATGTACTACGGCCTCCGAAATGAATGAATTAGCTAGTTTAAGGACTCTAAGCCTGTCCGTAATGTCGTCCAGAGTAGCTGAACCAATGTTCTCTTCCAGAGACTCAATCCAGAATGCCGCTGCAGCCGTGATCGGCGCAATGCATGCAAGGGGTTGCAATATAAAACCTTGTTGAACAAACATTTTCTTAAGGTAACCCTCTAACTTTTTATCCATTGGATCTGAAAAAGCACAGCTATCCTCCACCGGGATAGTGGTACGCTTAGCTAAGGTAGAAACTGCTCCCTCCACCTTAGGGACCGTTTGCCATAAGTCCCTTGTGGTGGCGTCTATTGGAAAAAATTTTCTAAATATCGGAGGGGGTGAGAACGGCACACCGGGTCTATCCCACTCCTTAGTAACAATTTCAGTAAGTCTCTTAGGTATAGGAAAAACCTCAGTACTCGTCGGTACCGCAAAATATTTATCCAACCTACACATTTTCTCTGGTATTGCAACTGTGTTACAATCATTCAGAGCCGCTAACACCTCCCCTAGTAATACACGGAGGTTTTCCAGTTTAAATTTAAAATTTGAAATATCTGAATCCAGTCTGTTTGGATCAGAACCGTCACCCACAGAATGAAGTTCTCCGTCCTCATGTTCTGCCACCTGTGACGCAGTGTCTGACATGGCCCTAATATTATCAGCGCACTCTGTTCTCACCCCAGAGTGATCACGCTTACCTCTTAGTTCTGGTAATTTAGCCAAAACCTCAGTCATAACAGTAGCCATATCCTGTAATGTGATTTGTAATGGCCGCCCAGATGTACTCGGCGCTACAATATCACGCACCTCCCTCTGAGCGGGAGATGTAGGTACTGACACGTGAGGCGAGTTAGTCGGCATAACTCTCCCCTCGTTGTTTGGTGAAATTTGTTCAATTTGTACAGATTGACTTTTATTTAAAGTAGCATCAATACAGTTAGTACATAAATTTCTATTGGGCTCCACTTTGGCATTGCAACAAATGACACAGGTATCATCCTCTGAATCAGACATGTTTAACACACTAGCAAATAAACTTGCAACTTGGAAATACAATTCAATTAGAATAATATTAAAACGTACTGTGCCTTTAAGAATCACAGAAGATCTATGACAGTTGAAAATTAATAAATTGAAACAGTTATAGCCTCAATCCTTGTAAACAACACAACTTTAGCAAAGGTTTAATCCCATTAGCAAAGATAACAAATTCTGAAAGCAGGAAACAAATTACAGAATAAACGTTTTTTTATCTCAGTCAAACTATAATTCTCACAGCTCTGCTGAGAGAAATTACCTCCCTCAAAATAAGGTTTGAAGACCCCTGAGCTCTGTAGAGATGAACCGGATCATGCAGGGAATACAATGAGTTGCTGACTGAAATATTTGATGCATAGTAAAAGCGCCAAAAAACGGCCCCTCCCCCTCACACACAGCAGTGAGGGAGAACAGAAACTGTCAGAAAACAGATTAAGCAACTGCCAAGTGGAAAAATAGTGCCCAAACATTTATTCACTCAGTACCTCAGCAAATGAAAACGATTTTACATTCCAGCAAAAACCTTAAACATAATCTCTAGTTATTAAACAGCTTTATGTATTTCTTACAGTGTAATTCTAGTGAAGTACCATTCCCCAGAATACTGAAGTGTAAAGTATACATACATGACATTATATCGGTATGGCAGGATTTTCTCATCAATTCCATTGTCAGAAAATAAAAACTGCTACATACCTCTATGCAGATTCATCTGCCCGCTGTCCCCTGATCTGAAGATTACCTCTCCTCAGATGGCCGAGAAACAGCAATATGATCTTAACTACTCCGGCTAAAATCATAACAAAAACTCTGGTAGATTCTTCTTCAAACTCTGCCAGAGAGATAATAACACACTCCGGTGCTATTTTAAAATAACAAACTTTTGATTGAAGATATAAAACTAAGTATAATCACCATAGTCCTCTCACACATCCTATCTAGTCGTTGGGTGCAAGAGAATGACTGGGAGTGACGTAGAGGGGAGGAGCTATATGCAGCTCTGCTGGGTGAATCCTCTTGCACTTCCTGTTGGGGAGGAGTAATATCCCAGAAGTAATGATGACCCGTGGACTGATCACACTTAACAGAAGAAATGTTTTTTTTGTTTTGTTTTGTATTTTTTTAAAAAGGTACAAATTTATATAAATGAGTACTGGCAGACAGCTGCCAGTACCTAAGATGGCGGATACTGGTTAGAGGGGGAGGGTTAGAGAGCTGTTTGGGAGGGATCAGGGAGGTGGGAGGGTAAGGACAGAATCCTACAATGCAGAAAAAAATGCCCCAAAAACAGATTTGCAGACTGTCTGCCAGTACCTAAGATGGTGGTGACCAGTTGGGGGTGAGGGAGGAAGGAGGGCCTTTTAAGAGGGATCAGGTAGGGCTAAGGGTGTAGGAGGTATCAGGTGGGAGGGTAAACTCTACACTACAGCTAAATGTAACCTTACAAGCTACCTAAATAACCCTTTCACTGCAGGGAATTTTAGAAGTGTACAGCAGCAATTAGTGGCAAAGCCATACATGTCTGCTATTTCTAAACCAAATAGATCCCAGGGAAGCTTTCACATTTGTATTATGAACGCACACGTGATATGTAAATAATTTCAGTGAGAACCTCAAGGTTGTGAAAAAGTTAGCAATTTTTTAAATTTGATTGCATTTGGCAGCGAATGGAGGCAATGCCTTGGATTGTCTACTAAAATATATATATATATATATATATATATATATATATATATATATATATATATATATATATATATATATATATATATATATATATATATATAGTTTTGATAGATAAATAAAAACTAAAAAACCCGGCTCTTTTTCTCAAGCATGTGCGTTAAACCCAACAGAAGTTATAGAAAAGGAAATGAAACTCAGACAGAGATAGAGAACTATTTAAAAAAAAAAAAAAAAGATAAAAATTCCAATTTACTTCTATTATCTAATTTGCTTAATTCCCATGATATTCTGTGTTAAAGAGATACCTAGCTAGACACCTGGAGCACTACATGACAGGAAATAGTGCTGCCTCTAATGTTCTTGCAAATAGATAACATTCTTTCAAAGCTTCTGCCATATAGTTCTCCAGAAATGGGTCAACTCCTAAGCGTATGTCACCATCAGAGGAGATTAATTCCTGCTTGATGGTGTCATGGACCACCAAGATCTTCTAGCGGACCACCGGTTGGCGATGTCCCTGCATTAACAAAAGATAGCAAGAGAACAAAGACAAATTGCTAATAAACGTAAATTTTAAAGTTGTTTAAAATTGCATTCTCTGAGGCCTAGTTATCAACGTGTCTACTTACCTGCCTTCGCCGGCCCAATACGCCCGCCTAAGCTCGCCTGCCATCGCCGCCACGGACCTGAAAAATATTGCCAAAGTTATAAAAAAAGCTGTCAAAAAGCCACGCACCAAGTACGGGGCGATGAGCAGCGGACTGTGATAGTTATCACTCATCCGATCTCGCTGCTCTTCGGCTTTTTTACAGCTTTATTGACAAGCTGTCACTAAGCACCCACACTAACTATACTTTCTACCCCCTATACCGGCGCCCCCGGAGCCCCCTGCAACTAAATAAAGTTATTAACCCCTAAACCGCCGCTCCTAGACCCCGCCGCGACTCTTATAAATGTATTAACCCCTAAACCGACGCTCCCGGACCCTGCCGCCACCTACATAATACCTATTAACCCCTATACTGCCCCCCCTATACCGCCGCCACCTATAATACATTTATTAACCCCATCCTGCCGATCCCGTACCCCGCCGCAACTAAATAAATGGTTTAACCCCTAAACCGCCGCTCCCGGACCCCGCCGCAAACCTATATTGAACTTATTAACCCCTAATCTGCCCCCTTACACTGTTGCCACCTATAATAAATGTATTAACCCCTATCCTGCCCCCCCTACACCGCCGCAACTATAATAAAATTATTAACCCCTAAACCTAAGTCTAACCCTAACAACCCCCTAACTTAAATATTAATTAAATACATCTAAATATTATAACTCTTATTAACTAAATGAATCCTTTTTAAAACTAAATACTTACCTTTAAAATAAACCCTAATATAGCTACGATATAAATAATAATTATATTGTAGCTATTTTAAGATTTATTTTTATTTTACAGGCAAATTTCAATTGATTTTAGGTACAATAGCTATTAAATAGTTATTAACTATTTAATAGCTACCTAGTTAAAATAAAGAGAAATTTACCTGTAAAATAAAAACTAACCTAAGTTACAATTACACCTATCACTACACTATCATTAAATAAATTATTCCTATTTAAAACTAAATACTTACCTGTAAAATAAACCCTAAGATAGCTACAATGTAATTAATAATTACATTGTAGCTATTTTAGGATTTATATTTATTTTACAGGCAACTTTGTATTTATTTTAGCTAGTTAGAATAGTTATTAAATAGTTATTAACTATTTAATAACTACCTAGCTAAAAGAAATACAAAATTACCTGTAAAATAAATCCTAAGCTAAGTTACAATTAAACCTAACACTACACTATCATTAAATTAATAAAATAAATTACCTACAATTAAATACAATTAAATAAACTAACTAAAGTACAAAAAAAAAAAAAAAAAAGTTACAAACATTTAAAAAATATTACAACAATTTTAAGCTACTTACACCTAATCTAAGCCCCCTAATATTATAACAAAATTTGGGGCATGCCCCAAAGAATTCAGCTCTTTTGCCTGTAAAAAAAAAAATTACAACCCCCCCAACATTAAAACCCACCACCCACATACCCCTAATCTAACCCAAGCCCCCCTTAAATAAACCTAACACTACCTCCCTGAAGATCATCCTACCTTTAGCCGTCTTCAGCCAGCCGACCACCGATGGAACAGAAGAGGAGATCCGCTGCGGCCGAAGTCTTCATCCAAGGGGCGCTGAAGAAGTCTTCCATCCGACTGAAGTCATCATCCAGGCGGCGTCTTCAATCTTTATCCATCCGGAGCGGAGCCATCTTCAGATGAGCCGATGTGGAGCCATCTTCTTCCACCGACGACTGAACGACGAATGATGGTTCCTTTAAGTGACGTCATCCAAGATGGCGTCCCTCGAATTCCGTCGTCGGTAGAAGAAGATGGCTCCGCTTCGACTCGTCTGAAGATGGCTCCGCTCCGCTCCGGATGGATGAAGATTGAAGACGCCGCCTGGATAATGACTTCAATCGGATGGAAGACTTCTTCAGCGCCCCTTGGATGATGACTTCAATCGGATGGAAGACTTCTTCAGCGCCCCTTGGATGAAGACTTCGGCCGCTGTGGATCTCCTCTTCTGTTCCATCGGTGGTCGGCTGGCTGAAGACGGCTAAAGGTAGGATGATCTTCAGGGGGGTAGTGTTAGGTTTATTTAAGGGGGGTTAGATTAGGGGTATGTGGGTGGTGGTTTTTAATGTTGGGGGGGTTGTATTTTTTTTTTACAGGCAAAAGAGCTGAATTCTTTGGGGCATGCCCCGCAAAAGGCCCTTTTAAGGGCTGGTAAGCTAATAGAGCTGTTAACTTTTTAATGTAGAATAGGGTAGGGTATTTTTTTATTTTGGGGCGCTTTGTTATTTTATTAGGGGGCTTAGATTAGGTGTAAGTAGCTTAAAGTTGTTGTAATATTTTTTAAATGTTAGTAACTTATTTTTTTTATTTTTTGTAACTTAGTTTTTTTATTTTTTGTACTTTAGTTAGTTTATTTAATTGTATTTAATTGTAGTTATTTGTAGGTAATTTATTTTATTAATTTAATGATAGTGTAGTGTTAGGTTTAATTGTAACTTAGCTTAGGATTTATTTTACAGGTAAATTTGTATTTCTTTTAACTAGGTAGTTATTAAATAGTTAATAACTATTTAATAACTATTCTAACTAGCTAAAATAAATACAAAGTTAGCTGTAAAATAAATATAAATCCTAAGATAGCTACAATGTAATTATTAAATACATTGTAGCTATCTTAGGGTTTATTTTACAGGTAAGTATTTAGTTTTAAATAGGATTAATTTAGTTAATAAGAGTTATAATATTTAGATGTATTTAATTAATATTTAATTTAAGGTGGTGTTAGGGTTAGTGTTAGACTTAGGTTTAGGGGTTAATAATTTTATTATAGTTTCAGCGGTGTAGGGGGGGCAGGATAGGGGTTAATAAATTTATTATAGGTGGGCGACGGTGTAGGGGGGGCAGATTAGGGGTTAATACGTTTAATATAGGTGGCGGCAGGGGTCCGGGAGCGGCGGTTTAGGGGTTAATCAGTTTATTAGAGTGGCGGTGGGCTCCAGGAGCAGCGGTTTAGGGGTTAACATATTTATTATAGTGGCGGTGGGCTCCGGGAGCGGCGGTTTAGGGGGTAATACATTTATTTAGTTGCGGCGGTGTAGGGGGGGACTTAGGGGTGTTTAGACTCGGGGTACATGTTAGGGTATTAGGTGTAGACATCTCCCATAGGAATCAATGGGATATCTGGCAGCAGCGAGCATGAACTTTCGCTATGGTCAGACTCCCATTGATTCCTATGGGATCCGCCGCCTCCAGGGCGGCGGATTGAAACCAGGTACGCTGGGCCAGAAAAGTGCCGAGCGTACCTGCTAGTTTTTTGATAACTAGCAAAAGTAGTCAGATTGTGCCGAACTTGCGTTCGGAACATCTGTAGTGACGTAAGAATCGATCTGTGTCTGACTGAGTCCGGCGGATCGAAGCTTACGTCACTAAATTCTACTTTGCCGGTGTGTAGGGCTTGATAACTTAGGCGAATCAGCCTCGCCACAAATACGCTGCGGAATTCCAGCGTATTTGAGGTTGACGGCTTGATAACTAGAGGCCTCTATCTGAATCATGAAAGAAACATTTTGGGTTTCATACCCCTTTAAAGTGCAAGATGGGTATATTTCATATAAAAATTTTAAAATATATATTATTTTTAAATAATAATTATTATAAAATATACTTAAAGGGACAGTTTAGTCAAAATTAAACTTTCATGAATCAGATAGGGCATGCAATTTAAAGCAACTTTGGATTCAACTTTTATCATACAATATGCTTTGTTCTGTTGGCATTCTTTGTTGAAAGCTAAACCTAGGTAGGCTCATATTTCTAAGCCCTTGAAGTCTACCTTTTATTTCAGTGTATTTTGACAGTTTTTCACAGCTAGACAGTGCTAGTATATGTGTACCATATAGATAATATTGTGCTCACTCCTTTGAAGCTATTTATCAGCAGTGATTGTCTAAAATGCAAATCTGTCAAAAGAACTGAAATAAGAGGCAATCTGCAGAGGCTTAGGGGCTGCTCCATAACCTGCCCGCCTGCTCTGAGGCGGTGGACAGAAATCAACCTGATCGAATATGATCGAGTTGATTGACACCCCCTGCTAGCGGCCAATTGCCCGCGAATCTGCAGGGGGCGGTATTGCACCAGCAGTTCACAAGAACTGCTGGTGCATTGATAAATGCCGAGAGCATATGCTGTCGGCATTTATCGATGTGTGGCGGACATGATACATTATATCGGATCATGTCCGCTCGCATAATAATAAATAGGCCCCTATGACACAAGGTAATCACAGCACAAAAAATGGTATTATTATAACTGTGTTGGTTATGCAAAACTGGGGAATGGGTAATTAAGGGATTATCTCTCTTTTTAAACAATGCAAATTATGGAGTAGACTGTCCCTTTAAATATTATAATGATTTATTATAATTTTTAAGAACCTCAATAATAATTATTTCATTTTATTAATAATATTTTTGAATGCACCCTAATGTAACTCCTGTCGTGTTTAGAGCACATGCACAAAAAACCTGACAGGCATAAAAAAAATCCCAAAAGGTAGTTATGAATATTTTAAATTCCTATCGCCTAGATTTAGAGTTTTGTCAGTAAAGACCCGCGTAGCTAACGCTGCTTTTTTTCCCAACGCACCCTTCCAACAACGCTGGTATTTAGAGTTGTCTGAGGGGCTGCGTTAGGCTCAAAAAAGGGTGTGTTGAGCCTAACTTAGCTCCACTTCAACTCTCAATACCAGCGTTGCCTACGGTACTGGTAAGCTGGGAAAACGTGCTCGTGCACGATATCCCCATAGGAAACAATGGGGCAGTTTGGGCTGAAAAAAAACATAACACCTGCAAAAAAGCAGCGTTCAGCTCCTAACGCAGACCCATTGTTTTATGGGAAAACACTCTCTAAGTCTGCACCTAACACCCTAACATGAACCCCGAGTCTAAACACCCCTAACCTTACACTTATTAACCCCTAATCTGCTGCCCCCGCTATCGCTGACACCTACATTTTATTATTAACCCCAATCTGCCGCTCCGTACACCGCCGCAACTTACATTATCCCTATGTACCCCTAATCTGCGGCCCCTAACACCGCCGACCTCTATAGTATATTTATTAACCCCTAATCTGACCCCCCAACGCTGCCGCTACCTTACCTACACTTATTAACCCCTAATCTGCCGACCGGACCTCGCCTCCACTATAATAAATGTATTAACCCCTAAACCACCGCACTCCCGCCTCGCAAACACTAGAATAAATAGTATTAACCCCTAATCTGCCCTCCCTAACATCACCGCCACCTACCTACAATTATTAACCCCTAATCTCCCGCCCGCACTGTCGCCGCTACTATAATAAAGTTATTAACCCCTAAACCTAACTCTAACCCTAACCCTAACCCCCCCTAAATTATAATATAAATAATATTCCTAAAATTAACTAAATTATTCCTATTTAAAACTAAATACTATTAATCATAGAATGACCGCATTGGCATTTGTTAAAACAGGATAAAATAATAGGTCCTCTAATTAGTGATAAACAACATTTTGTTTACAGAAGAGCAAATAATTTAAAAAACAGATTAGCCCCCACTATCACTAAAAAACGAAGAAAAAATGATATTGATCTGAAGGGAAATGAAGTAAAAGGTTTGTTATCCCAGCTTTATCTGCAAATCTTGCAGACATTCTTAGAAAAGCAAATCAGTCATCTCTAATGTCAATAAAAAAGAATTTAAAATTCAGGATTGCATAAGGTGCACAGACAGCAACATTGTATATGTAATCCAATGCAAATGTGGGCAACAATACGTGGGTCAGTCGGAAAAACCCCTACGTGAAAGAATTAGAGAACACATTCTATCAATTGAGAACATGGATAAAGAAAGGAATAAAGATTTACCAGTAACAAAACATTTTAAATTCTGTAATGGAGGCAATCTCAAGTTTTTTCAATATATGGGGATAGCCAAATTGCCAAAACAAATAAGAGGTGGGAATACACATAATAAATTGTTACAATTAGAAAGTAAATGGATTTTTAATCTAGACACATTACATTAGGTATGAATTTGGAGATTGAATTAGGAAGTTTTTTTAAATAGTTTTTTAAATAGTTTTTTAAAGTAGTTTTTGAATAGTCTTTTAAATAGTCTTTTTGAACACAGTATTTATTATAGTATTTTTAACTTGAAGTATCTTTAACACAAACATATTTTATTTCCTTTTACCTGTGTCTGTTCATATAGTACCTTTCCTAATTAGGTTTTTTAAAATAGTTTTTAAAAGGAGTTTATATATATTTTTAAAAAAACTACCCTCCCTTGCTTTTTTAAGGATAGTGCATTGATTAATTCAATGTAGGCCTTAAAGGCTAATAGAGCATATTGTACTCACATATAAAATGTACTTAGAATTTTTAGTATCATACTAAGTCTAATATATTAACCAATAGATACTGTTCTGGAATATATAACTAACCTCTTCCCTCTTTTAGAATTCTAACAGCCAATCGGAATTGAAGGGATGCCATCTTGGATGACGTCCCTTAAAGGAACCTTCATTCGTCATTAGTCCGTCGGTAGAAGAGGATGGCTCCGCGTCGGCTCCTTTGAAGATGGCTCCGCTCCGGATGGATGAAGATTGAAGACGCTGCCTGGATGAAGACTTCTACCGGATGGAGGACCTCTTCTTGCCCCGCTTGGATGAAGACTTCTACCGTATGATGGACCTCCTCTGCGCACCTTGGATGAAGAATTTGGCTTGGCTGAGTGAAGACGACTCAAGGTAGGGAGATCTTCAGGGGGTTAGCGATAGGTTTTTTAAGGGGGGTTTTGGTGGGTTAGAGTAGGGGTATGTGGGTGGTGGGTTGTAATGTTGGGGGGGGGTATTGTATTTTTATTTTCATGCAAAAGAGCCGATTACTTTGGGGCAAGGCCCCGCAAAAAGCCCTTTTAAGGGCTGGCAAAAGAGCTGATTACTTTTGTATTTTAGAATAGGGTAGGGAATTTTTTATTTTGGGGGGCTTTTTTATTTTATTAGGGGGCTTAGATTAGGTGTAATTAGTTTAAAATGCTTGTAATTCTGTTTTATTTTTTGTAATTTAGTGGGGGTTTTTTTGTATTATAGAATAGTTTATTTTATTGTATTTTATTTAAGGTAATTGTAGGTAATTTATTTAATTAATTTAATGATAGTGTAGTGTTAGGTGTATTTGTAACTTAGGTTAGGATTTATTTTACAGGTAATTTTGTACTTATTTTAACTAGGTAGCTATTAAATAGTTATTAACTATTTAATAGCTATTGTACCTAGTTAAAATAAATACAAGGTTGCCTGTAAAATAAATATAAATCCTAAAATAGCTACAATGTAACTATTAGTTATATTGTAGCTATATTGGGGTTTATTTTATAGGTAAGTATTTAGTTTTAAATAGGAATAATTTAGTTAATTTTAGGAATATTATTTCGTTTGATTTAAATTATATTTAACTTAGGGCGGTGTTAGGGTTAGAGTTAGGTTTAGGGGTTAATAACTTTATTATAGTAGCGGCGACGGTGCGGGCGGGAGATTAGGGGTTAATAATTGTAGGTAGGTGTTAGGGAGGGCAGTATTAACCCGTAATCTGTTAGGGAGGGCAGATTACGGGTTAATACTATTTATTCTAGTGTTTGCGAGGCGGTTTACGGGTTAATACATTTATTATAGTGGCGGCGAGGTCCGGTCGGCAGATTAGGGGTTAATAAGTGTAGTTAGGTAGCGGCGACGTTGGGGGTGGGCAGATTAGGGGTTAATAAATATAATATAGGGGTCGGCGATGTTAGGGGCAGCAGATTAGGGGTTCATAGGGATAATGTAGGTGGCGGCGGTGTCCGGTCGGCAGATTAGGGGTTACATTTTATATTAGAGTGGCGGCGATGTGGGGGGGACTCGGTTTAGGGGTACATAGATAGTTTATGGGTGTTAGTGTATTTTAGAGCACAGTAGTTAAGAGCTTTATGTTCCGGCGTTAGCCCATAAAGCTCTTAACTACTGACTTTTTTGGCTTTAGGAGTCTTGTCGGTAGAGGCTCTACCGCTCACTTCTCCCAAGACTCCAAATACCAGTGTTAGGCAGATCCCATTGAACAGATAGGATACGCAATGGTATAAGGGGATCTGCGGTAGCCTGGAATCGTGGTAGGGAAGTGAGCGGTAGACCTGTACCTGCCTGACTCTAAATACCAACGGGCGGCCAAAAGCAGTGTTAGGACCCCTTAACGCTGCTTTTGACGGCTAACGCAGAACTCTAAATCTAGGTGTATGTTTTTAACATAGAAGAAAATGTTCTTTTTATTTTTTTAAAAATATATTTCAAAATGAAAAGAACATTTTTTTCTATGTAAAGAACATTGGAATGTTAAATATTCATAACTACCATCAGGTTTAGCGCTCTAGGTCTAACATGGTGTCAGATTAAGAGACATGAAACCCAAACTTTTTTTGGCATGAATCTCTAATTTACTTCTATAGTAAAAGTTTCTTTGTTCTCCTGGTAAATTTGGTTGAAAAACAGGGATGAAAACTCAGGAGCATGCACGTGTCTGCAGCACTATATGGCATCATATTTGCAAGAATGTTAAAGGGACACTGAACCCAAATTTTTTCTTTCATGATTCAGATAGAGCATACAATTTTAAGCAACTTTCTAATTTACTTCTGTTATCAATTTTTCTTTGTTCTCTTTATTTGAAAAGACAGGAATGAAAGCTTTGGAGCCGGTGTTCTAAAAGAAGTTGTCTACCGCATAGGAATGCGCGACCTACGTCACTTCCGGTGACGTGAATCCGCTGCTGGAGGTCTGTGGCGCTCACTGCGCATGCGCAAGAGGCCCAACCTCCTCCAAACAGCTGTTTAAGCCAACTTATTTGATAACAACTGGTCGCAGGATTCTATGGGCCGTGCCGCGCATGCGCACACGGCCCTACTCATCAGACAATACTTGTACAGCCACTGACTTCACGGACCAATAAGATAATGCAGTAACACTTTTTTCCTATGTATTATCTGATCGGTAAATTTGATTTGCCCACGTCCATTCACTAAATTGTTCTATCGCAAGCAGCTGACTTGCCATGCCTGGGGGGGTCATGCTTATGGGGTTTACAGGGGGTGCTGATGGGGCTTACGTAAGTTACACAGGGGGTGCTTATGGGGGTTACAGTGGGTGCAGATGGGGCTTATGTAGGTCTATAAGCACCCACTGTAACCCCCATAAGCACCCCCTGTGTAACTTACGTAAGCCCCATCAGCACCCCCTGTAAACCCCATAAGCACAACCCCCCCCCGGGCACGGCAAGTTGGCGGCTTGCGATAGAACAATTTGGTGAATGGACGTGGGCAAATCAAATGGACCGATCAGATAATAGATAGGAAAAAAAGAGTTACTGCATTATCTTATTGGTCCGTGAAGTCAGTGGCTGTACAACCAATAGGGTCTTGTCTGATGAGTAGGGCCGTGTGCGTGTGCGCATGAGCGGCACGGCCCATAGATTCCTGCAACCAGTTGTTATCAAATAAGTCAGCTTAAACAGCTGTTTGGAGGAGGTTGGGCCTCTTGCACATGCGCAGTGAGCGCCACAAACCTACAACAGCTGATTACACGTTACCGGAAGTGACATGGTACACACATTCCTATGGTAGACAACTTCTTTTAGAACACCGGCCTATTTTTTGTTCAGTACCCTGGATAGGGCTTGCTGATTGGTGCCTGCATTTAGCCATCCAATCAGCAAGCGCAATCCAGGTTCTCAACCTAAAATGGGCCGGCTCCAAAGCTTTTATTCAAGCTTTTTCAAATAAAGATAGCAAAAGAACGAAGAAAATTGATAATAGAAGGAAATTAGAAAGCTGCTTAAAATGGCATGCTCCATCCGCATCATGAAAGAAAAAAAATGGGTTTAGTGTCCCTTTAACTATTTGCAAGAACACTAGATAGGAGCACTATTGTGCTCCAGTCCAGACACCTACCTAGGTATCTCTTCATCAATGAATACCATGGGAACAAAGCAAATTTGATAACGTAAATTGGAAACTTTTTTTTGGAGTTTCATATCCCTTTAAGGGGATATTAAACACTAAATAAACAGTAAAAAAAAGAATGGTGTATTCAGAGCAAAGATTTGCCTGGTATCAAAGGTAGATGTATTTTTAAATCTATATATATATATATATTTTATATATATATATATATATATATATATATATATATATATATATATATATATATATATATATATATATATATATATATATATATATATATATATAAAGTTCTGGTCACCATTGAGAATCTCAATCAATTGTCTGCTGATTTGAAATTTAAATTAACATGTCACTGTGACTCTATTGACTTCCTGGATTTAAGAGTGAAGAAGATTGCTGGTAAATTATGCACAGAACTCTTTACAAAGCCGACAGATCGGAACTCAATGCTTTTGTATACAAGCTGCCATCCTGCGGGTATAAAGAAAGCTTTACCCACATCACAGTTCCGCAGGGTGGTGAGAAATAATTCCACGAGAAAAGGCAAAGAGGAACAACTTACCAGCATGTATCAGAAATTCAAAAAAGGAAATATGATGATGACGTTTTACAGGAAGCCTATGTCCAGGCTTTGGATATGACTCAAGAGCAAGCCTTAATTGGCAGAGAACAGAACAAGGATAATCAAGCCATGGACAGATTAACATTTGTCACAGAATATAGCCCGGACAAGAGAGACTACAGGGGAGTACTAGATGAACACTGGAAAATTATCTCAAGTGACAAAACGTTACCCCTTCAAGATACCAGTCCCCCAATGATCAGCTACCGGAGGGGTAAATCTCTAAGAGATATATTGATGCGTCCTGACATGACCCAGGCCTATACGAGTGCTACGTGGCTTAAACAAGGCAAAAAAATTGGATGTTTTAAATGCTTGGGGTGCACGACATGCAGTGCATTAATACAGTGCAGTGAATTCACGCATCCATGGACCAATAAGAGATTTAAGATCAAATATCGTGTCACCTGTACAACCACTTTTATTGTATATCTGTTACATTGTATATGTGGCAGATTTTACGTCGGGAAAACAACTGACGATTTACGCACACGAATGGCTAATCACAGGGCGGCCATTAGAACAGCAATAAAAAATGGAGACTCCGAACAACCAGTTGCCAGGCACTTTGCCAAACATGGACACACTGTAAAAGATCTTAGATATGTGATCATAGACCATGTATCCCCCTTGCCCAGGGGTGGAGACAGAGGAAAATTGCTGTTACAAAAGGAGTCCAGGTGGATCCACACCTTAGACACGTTAACCCCCAAAGGACTGAATACAAATTTTTATTTACATTGTTTCCTATAATAACACAATGACATCTAGGGATTGATGATAATATGTAACTGGTTCTTTACAGGTGGGGTTGAGTTGTCTAATCTCATATCTTGATATGCCTCTAAGTATTCGTATTACTGTAGCACCATCTTTGTTCTTATATCTGTATCCGTATAACAACTCTAATATGTGGGAGACATATCTTCTCTAAATAGAGTAGTTCAACTCTGTTATATGTTGAGTGAAATTTACCTTTATGCCTTTAAGCCCTCCTGTGAGTGCCTACAAGTAGCGAGCATGCTGCTGTCAGTGTCAGTTTTGCCCCCTTTCCCCAGATGTTGGGCTAGAATGCCAAAGATAAGTAAACATGAAACTGATGTGGATATGTCAGTTAGTATACAATAAATAGTTAAAAGAAATATGGGGATGTGTCACAATGTATCGGGGCTTTCTGTGTAATGAATCTTACAATACTGTTCCTATGTACGTGATAGAATGTGTTACCGTTGCTTGGTTACGGTAACTTTTTACTTTGATTTTTTCAGTTGGCCTGCTAGGTCTTCCGTAGCGCGTGGTAGACGCTGTCGGAAGCCCGCCGCTGGCAGAGCTGGACGTGTACACATGGGGGTAAGAGATGATATTTGTATATAAGGGGTATGTATTGCACTATGTTTTATGTCTGACAAAGGGGGAAACCCTGAAACGTTACAGATTAATAAAAGTCCACAGTTGTGGTGAAAATAAGTCCTATGAGTGTGGTCTCTTTTTCACTGATATATATATATATATATATATATATATATATACATATACTGTATATATAGTTTAAATATTTAAAATATAAAGGTTCAAGCTTTACATGGTGTAACCCATATTTATATCTCTGCTGAGTATAATTAGGGACAGTTATACATGGGTCACTAGAGTGCACAACCAATCTGTGGAATATAGTGGTGTTCTCTCTGGAGTCTACACTTCAATCAAGACTTGGAAAGCTCATGATGTTCAGATTTTAAGGGACATGACACTGAAAAAAAATTCTTTCATGGATCATATAGATGTAAGCAACCTTGTCACCCCAGATGTTTTGGAACAACATTTCCCATGATACTCAGCCAGCCTAAAGTGTGTCTGAGCATCATGGGAAATGTAGTTCCAAAGCATCTGGGGTGACAAGGTTGCTGATACCTAAGATAGAGCATACATTTTTATACAGCTTTCCAATTTACTTATATTATCAATTTTGCTCCATTCTTTTGATTTCCTTTTGTTGAAGGAACTGCAATGCACTACTGGGAGCTAACGGAACACATTAGTAAGCCAATTACAAAAGTCATATATATATATACAGCCACCAGTTAGCTCCCACCTCTTGAGCCTTCCTTGGTATGCTTTTCAACAAATGATACCAATATAACCAAATTAGATAATAGAGGTAATTTGGAAAGATATTTAAAATTGTATGCTGTTTCAAACATATAAAGGACATTTTTTTGATGTCATGTCCCTTTAACTTATAGGAAAAGGTGACAAAAAAAATGGAATGGAATGGTAAAGTAAAAGTTCACCTTGACATATGTTCTATCATTTAATTTTAAAATAAGTATATTATTTATAGACATGATCAGTGCTAAAAACTTGCGCCTAGATTTAGAGTTCTGCGTTAGGGTTAAAAAGCAGCGTTAAGCGGTCCTAACGCTGCTTTTTAACGCCCGCTGGTATTTAGAGTCAGGCAGGAAAGGGTCTACCGCTCACTTCCTTTCGCAACTCGAGGCTACCGCAGATCCCCTTACGTCAATTGCGTATCCTATCTTTTCTATGGGATTTGCCCAACGCTGGTATTACGAGTATTGGTAGAAGTGAGTGGTACACCCTCTACCGTCAAGACTCCTATCACAAAAAAGTCAGTAGTAAGAGTTTAATAGGCTAACGCCGGAACATAAAGCTCTTAACTACTGTGCTATAAAGTACACTAACACCCATAAACTACCTATGAACCCCTAAACCGAGGCCCCCCCACATCGCAAACCCTATAATAAATTTTTTTAACCCCTAATATTCCGGCCGGACATCGCCGCCACCTACATTATCCCTATGAACCCCTAATCTGCTGCCCCTAACATCGCCGACACCTACATTATATTTATTAACCCCTAATCTGCCCCCCCCAATGTCGCCACCACCTACACTTATTAACCCCTAATCTGCCGACCGGACATTGCCGCCACTATAATAAATGTATTAACCCCTAAACCGCCGCACTCCCGCCTCGCAAACACTATAATAAATTTTATTAACCCCTAATCTGTCCCCCAATGTTGCTGTCACCTACCTACAATTATTAACCCTAATTTCCCGCCCCCAACGTCGTCGCTACTATAATAAAGTTATTAACCCCTAAACCTAAGTCTAACCCTAACCTTAACACCCCCCCTAAGTTAAATATAATTTAAATAAAACAAACTAAATTTACTATCATTAAATAAATTATTCCTATTTAAAACTAAATACTTACCTATAAAATAAACCCTAATATAGCTACAATATAACTAATAGTTACATTGTAGCTATTTTAGGATTTATATTTATTTTACAGGCAACTTTGTATTTATTTTAACTAGGTACAATAGCGATTAAATAGTTAATAACTATTTAATAGCTACCTAGTTAAAATAATTACAAAATTACCTGTAAAATAAATCCTAACCTAAGTTACAAATACACCTAACACTACACTATCAATAAATTAATTAAATAAATTACTTACAATTATCTAAACTAAAATACAATTAAATAAACTAAACTATAATACAAAAAAAACAAACACTAAATTACAGAAAATAAAAAAAAATTACAAGAAGTTTAAACTAATTAACCTAATCTAAGTCCCCTAATAAAATAAAAAAGCCCCCCAAAATAATAAAATTCCCTACCCTATCCTAAATTACAAAGTAATCAGCTCTTTTACCAGCCCTTAAAAGGGCTTTTTGCGGGGCATTGCCCCAAAGTAATCAGCTCTTTTACCTGTAAATAAAAATACAATACCCCCCGCCAACATTACAACCCACTACCCACATACCCCTACTCTAAAACCCACCCAAACCCCCCTTAAAAAAACCTAACACTAACCCCCTGAAGATCTCCCTACCTTGAGTCGTCTTCACCCAGCCGAGCCGAATTCTTCATCCAAGCGGGGCAGAAGAGGTCCTCCATCCGGTTGAAGTCTTCATCCAAGCGGGGCAGAAGAGGTCTTCCATCTGGTTGAAGTCTTCATCCAAGCGGGGCAGAAGAAGTCCTCCATCCGATTGAAGTCCAAGCGGAATCTTCTATCTCCATCCATCCGGAGCGGCAGCATCCTGAAGACCTCCGACGCGGAACATCCATCCTGCCCGACAACTTCCCGACGAATGACGGTTCCTTTATATAACGACATCCAAGATGGCGTCCCTCGAATTCCGATTGGCTGATAGGATTCTATCAGCCAATCGGAATTAAGGTAGGAAAAATCTGATTGGCTGATTCAATCAGCCAATCAGATTGAAGTTCAATTCGATTGGCTGATCCAATCAGCCAATCGGATTGACCTCGCATTTTATTGGCTGATCAGAACAGGAGGTCTTCAGGATGCTGCCGCTCCGCTCCGGATGGATGAAGATAGAAGATTCCGCTTGGATGAAGACTTCAATCGGATGGAAGACCTCTTCTGCCACGCTTGGATGAAGACTTCAACCGGATGGAGGACCTCTTCTGCCCCGCTTGGATGAAGACTTCAAACGGATGGAGAACCTCTTCTGCCCTGCTTGGATGAAGAATTCGGCTCGGCTGGGGGAAAACGACTCAAGGTAGGGAGATCTTCAGGGGGTTAGTGTTAGTTTTTTTTAAGGGGGGTTTGGGTGGGTTTTAGTGTAGGGGTATGTGGGTGGTGGGTTGTAATGTTGGGGGGGCATTGTATTTTTATTTACAGGTAAAAGAGCTGATTATTTTGGGGCAATGCCCCGAGAAAAGCCCTTTTAAGGGCTGGTAAAAGAGCTGATTACTTTGTAATTTAGGATAGGGTACAGAATTTTATTATTTTGGGGGGCTTTTTTTATCTTATTAGGGGGCTTAGATTAGGTGTAATTAGTTTAAACTTCTTGTAATTATTTTTTTATTTTCTGTAATTTAGGGTTTGTTTTTTTGTATTATAGTTTAGTTTATTTAATTGTATTTTAGTTTAGATAATTGTAGGTAATTTATTTAATTAATTTATTGATAGTGTAGTGTTAGGTGTATTTGTAACTTAGGTTAGGATTTATTTTACAGGTAATTTTGTAATTATTTTAGCTAGGTAGCTATTAAATAGTTATTAACTATTTAATAGCTATTGTACCTAGTTAAAATAAATACAAAGTTGCCTGTAAAATAAATATAAATCCTAAAATAGCTACAATGTAACTATTAGTTATATTGTAGCTATATTAGGGTTTATTTTATAGGTAAGTATTTAGTTTTAAATAGGAATAATTTATTTAATGATAGTAAATTTAGTTCGTTTTATTTAAATTATATTTAATTTAGGGGGGTGTTAGGGTTAGGGTTAGACTTAGGTTTAGGGGTTAATAACTTTATAATAGTAGCGGCGACGTTGGGGGCGGGAGATTAGGGGTTAATAATTGTAGATAGGTGGCGGTTTTGTTAGGGAGGGCAGATTAGGGGTTAATAAAATTTAACTAGTGTTTGCGAGGCGGGAGTGCAGCGGTTTAGGGTTAATACATTTATTATAGTGGCGGCAATGTCCGGTCGGCAGATTAGGGGTTAATAAGTGTAGGTAGGTGGCGGCGACGTTGGGGGGGGCAGATTAGGGGTTAATAAAACATAATTTATGTAAGAACTTACCTGATAAATTAATTTCTTTCATATTAGCAAGAGTCCATGAGCTAGTGACATATGGGATATACATTCCTACCAGGAGGGGCAAAGTTTCCCAAACCTTAAAATGCCTATGAATACACCCCTCACCACACCCACAATTCAGTTTAACGAATAGCCAAGAAGTGGGGTGATAAGAAAAAAGTGCGAAAGCATATAAAATAAGGAATTGGAATAATTGTGCTTTATAAAAAAAATCATAACCACCACAAAAAAGGGCGGGCCTCATGGACTCTTGCTAATATGAAAGAAATTAATTTATCAGGTAAGTTCTTACATAAATTATGTTTTCTTTCATGTAATTAGCAAGAGTCCATGAGCTAGTGACGTATGGGATAATGACTACCCAAGATGTGGATCTTTCCACACAAGAGTCACTAGAGAGGGAGGGATAAAATAAAGACAGCCAATTCCTGCTGAAAATAATCCACACCCAAAATAAAGTTTAATGAAAAACATAAACAGAAGATTCAAACTGAAACCGCTACCTGAAGTACTTTTCTACCAAAAACTGCTTCAGAAGAAGAAAATACATCAAAATGGTAGAATTTAGTAAAAGTATGCAAAGAGGACCAAGTTGCTGCTTTGCAAATCTGATCAACCGAAGCTTCATTCCTAAACGCCCAGGAAGTAGAAACTGACCTAGTAGAATGAGCTGTAATCCTTTGAGGCGGAGTTTTACCCGACTCGACATAGGCATGATGAATTAAAGATTTCAACCAAGATGCCAAAGAAATGGCAGAAGCTTTCTGGCCTTTTCTAGAACCGGAAAAGATAACAAATAGACTAGAAGTCTTTCGGAAAGACTTAGTAGCTTCAACATAATATTTCAAAGCTCTAACAACATCCAAAGAATGCAACGATTTCTCCTTAGAATTCTTAGGATTAGGACATAATGAGGGAACCACAATTTCTCTACTAATGTTGTTGGAATTCACAACCTTAGGTAAAAATTCAAAAGAAGTTCGCAACACCGCATTATCCTGATGAAAAATCAGAAAAGGAGACTCACAAGAAAGAGCAGATAATTCAGAAACTCTTCTGGCAGAAGAGATGGCCAAAAGGAACAAAACTTCCCAAGAAAGTAATTTAATGTCCAATGAATGCATAGGTTCAAACGGAGGAGCTTGAAGAGCCCCCAGAACCAAATTCAAACTCCAAGGAGGAGAAATTGACTTAATGACAGGTTTTATACGAACCAAAGCTTGTACAAAACAATGAATATCAGGAAGATTAGCAATCTTTCTGTGAAAAAGAACAGAAAGAGCAGAGATTTGTCCTTTCAAAGAACTTGCGGATAAACCTTTATCTAAACCATCCTGAAGAAACTGTAAAATTCTCGGAATTCTAAAAGAATGCCAAGAAAAATGATGAGAAAGACACCAAGAAATATAAGTCTTCCAGACTCTATAATATATCTCTCTAGATACAGATTTACGAGCCTGTAACATAGTATTAATTACTGAGTCAGAGAAACATCTTTGACCAAGAATCAAGCGTTCAATCTCCATACCTTTAAATTTAAGGATTTGAGATCCTGATGGAAAAAAGGACCTTGCGACAGAAGGTCTGGTCTTAGCGGAAGAGTCCACGGATGGCAAGAGGCCATCCGGACAAGATCCGCATACCAAAACCTGTGAGGCCATGCCGGAGCTACCAGCAGAACAAACGAGCATTCCTTCAGAATCTTGGAGATTACCCATCAGATCTATTTCTGGAAGCTCCCACATTTGAACAATCTGAAGAAATACCTCTGGGTGAAGAGACCATTCGCCCGGATGCAACGTTTGGCGACTGAGATAATCCGCTTCCCAATTGTCTATACCTGGGATATGAACCGCAGAGATTAGACAGGAGCTGGATTCCGCCCAAACCAGAATTCGAGATACTTCTTTCATAGCCAGAGGACTGTGAATCCCTCTTTGATGATTGATGTATGCCACAGTTGTGACATTGTCTGTCTGAAAACAAATGAACGATTCTCTCTTCAGAAGAGGCCAAGACTGAAGAGCTCTGAAAATTGCACGGAGTTTCAAAATATTGATCGGTAATCTCACCTCCTGAGATTCCCAAACTCCTTGTGCCGTCAGAGATCCCCACACAGCTCCCCAACCTGTAAGACTTGCATCTGTTGCCCATCAACTTTAGGGATTTTGTCCCAAAATTCTAATCTGTCAGACGGCACAGGATATAATTGCTTAAAACGTTTAGAAGGAGTAAATGAATTACCCAAATTATTCCATTCTCTGGAAATTACTTCAGAAATAGCACCAGGAACAGGAAAAACTTCTGGAATAACCACAGGAGATTTAAAGACCTTATCTAAACGTTTAGATTTAGTATCAAGAGGACCAGAATCCTCAATTTCTAAAGCAATTAGTACTTCTTTAAGTAAAGAACGAATAAATTCCATTTTAAATAAATATGAAGCTTTATCAGCATCAACCTCTGAGACAGAATCCTCTGAACCAGAAGAGTCATTAGAATCAGAATGATGATGTTCATTTTAAAAATTCATCTGTATAAAGAGAAGTTTTAAAAGATTTTTTATGTTTACTAGAAGGAGGAATAACAGACATAGCCTTCTTGATGGATTCAGAAACAAAATCTCTTATGTTATCAGGAACATTCTGAACATTAGATGTTGATGGAACTGCAACAGGTAATGTAACATTACTAAAGGAAATATCTGCATTAACAAGTTTGTCATGACAATTAATACAAACAACAGCTGGAGGAACAGCTACCAAAAGTTTACAGCAGATACACTTAGCTTTGGTAGTTCCAGCAACAGACAACGATTTCCCTGAAGTATCTTCTGACTCAGATGCAACGTGAGACATCTTGCAATATGTAAGAGAAAAAACAACATATAAAGCAAAATTGATCAAATTCCTTAAATGACAGTTTCAGGAATGGGAAAAAAATGCCAAGGAACAAGCTTCTAGCAACCAGAAGCAAAGAAAAATGAGACTTAAATAATGTGGAGACAAAAGCGACGCCCATATTTTTTTAGCGCCAAATAAGACGCCCACATTATTTGGCGCCTAAATGCTTTTGGCGCCAAAAATGACGCCACGTCCGGAACGCCGACATTTTTGGCGCAAAAGAACGTCAAAAATTACGCAACTTCCGGCGACACGTATGACGCCGGAAACAGAAAAGATTTTTTGCGCCAAAAAAGTCAGCGCCAAGAATGACGCAATAAAATGAAGCATTTTCAGCCCCCGCGAGCCTAACAGCCCACAGGGAAAAAAGTCAAATTTTTAAGGTAAGAAAAATATTTGATTCAAGTGCATTATCCCAAATATGAAACTGACTGTCTGAAAATAAGGAATGTTGAACATCCTGAGTCAAGGCAAATAAATGTTTGAATACATATATTTAGAACTTTATTAAAAAAGTGCCCAACCATAGCTTAGAGTGTCACAGAAAATAAGACTTACTTACCCCAGGACACTCATCTACATGTTTGTAGAAAGCCAAACCAGTACTGAAACGAAAATCAGCAGAGGTAATGGTATATATATAAGAGTATATCGTCGATCTGAAAAGGGAGGTAAGAGATGAATCTCTACGACCGATAACAGAGAACCTATGAAATAGACCCCGTAGAAGGAGATCATTGAATTCAAACAGGCAATACTCTCCTCACATCCCTCTGACATTCACTGCACGCTGAGAGGAAAACCGGGCTCCAACATGCTGCGGAGCGCATATCAACGTAGAATCTAGCACAAACTTACTTCACCACCTCCATAGGAGGCAAAGTTTGTAAAACTGAATTGTGGGTGTGGTGAGGGGTGTATTTATAGGCATTTTAAGGTTTGGGAAAATTTGCCCCTCCTGGTAGGAATGTATATCCCATACGTCACTAGCTCATGGACTCTTGCTAATTACATGAAAGAAATATAATATAGGTGTCGGCGATGTTAGGGACAGCAGATTAGGGGTTCATAGCTATAATGTAATTTGCGGCGGTGTCCGGAGCGGCAGATTAGGGGTTAATAAGTGTAAGGTTAGGGGTGTTTAGACTCGGGGTTCATGTTAGGGTGTTAGGTGTAGACTTAGAGAGTGTTTCCCCATAGGAAACAATGGGGCTGCGTTAAGAGCTGAACGCTGCTTTTTCCTATGGGGATATCGCGCACAAGCACATTTTTCCAGCTTACCGCTACCATAAGCAACGCTGGTATTGAGGGTTGAAGTGGCGCTAAATTATGCTGAACGCTCACTTTTCTGAGGCTAATGCAGCCATTCAGACAACTCATAATACCAGCGTTGTCTTAAAGGTGCGCTGGAAAAAAGGCTCGTTAGCACCGCAGTTCTTTACCGACAAAACTCTAAATCTAGGCATTGGTTTGGCCAAATCCTTCAGAATGAATATTCAGGGAAATTAGTTTATCCGAATATTCTTTTGCTGCACTATTCGGTATTTGTTTAATTTTAAACTAAACAAATAATAATTATTTGTGGAACATTTACATTTGTTTTCATTAATAAAATGTAAATGTACCTTTTTTACAATATATACTTACCTCTGGCGAGCTGAAGAGCGGCGCTAATCCAGACTCTTCTTCTAAGAGCCCCAGGCTGCGCTAATAAGAAATTTAGCTTGGCGGATCCCGGGGCCTGTGCTGAATTACCTTCTCCTTTAACGCAGTTCCTGGGATCCACCGCGCTAAATGCTGTGACACACTGCAAGCACTGCATCGCTTCTGAAGTTCATATATTTAATCTCTCAGCTACACGACCTGATGCATCAGACTGCACAGAGATGAAAAGGCAGGACACACTGAGCACACACAGCCGCATCTACATGCTGTGCGCCGCTCCACTTACAGTTTGTCACAGCCTTAAGCCTTCTGTTAGCTTACCTGGGGCTATAAGAAGAAGGGTCTGTATTGGTGTGGCTCTCCAGCGAGCTAGAGGTAAGTAATTTAACCCCTTAGGTAATTTAAAGAAAACCAACGAATACTGATGAACTTTATCGGTATTTCTTGGTTTTCTTTAAATTTAGTTAGTGCATTCATTTGTATATTAATTTTGTGAAAACAAAACAATTATCTGTTTTTCATTAAAAGTTTGCATTTGTAACAAAACAGTAGAATATTGAATGTAATATTCAATTACAAAGCATATTTGACTTATTAGAATTAATGTAACATTCCAATATCAAATGTAATCTGATTAAAAAAACTAATATATTAAAGTAAACATTTAACGGTTTACTTAAATATTTGATACGTTTTCAACACCTTTTCAACGCTAGTTTCGATATTTTTTCAAATTTGACACCTTAAGACACTTGATAAATCTTTGAAAGGGCAATTTGGACATCTTTACAACTTTTTCTCGATTATATGGAAACAGTCTATTATCTTGCACATGTGCAAAAACTAAATTTATGCTGACCTGATAAATTGATTTCTTCAATGGTAAGACGAGTCCACGGATTCATCCTTTACTTGTGGGATATTATCCTTCCCTACAGGAAGTAGCAAAGAGCACCACAGCAGAGCTGTCTATATAGCTCCTCCCTTAGCTCCACCCCCCAGTCATTTGACCGAAGGTACAGGAAGAAAAAGGAGAAACTACAAGGTGCAGAGGTGACTGAAGTTTAAATAAAAAAAAATATAATCTGTCTGAAAATGACAGGGCGGGCCGTGGACTCGTCTTACCATAGAAGAAATCAATTTATCAGGTAAGCATAAATTTAGTTTCTTATATAAAGGTAAGATGAGTCCACGGATTCATCCTTTACTTGTGGGATACAATACCAAAGTTACAGGACACGGATGAACGGGAGGGACAAGACAGATGGTTAAACAGAAGGCACCACTGCTTGAAGAACTTTTCTCCCAAAAATAGCCTCCAAAGATGCAAAGGTATCAAATTTGGAAAATTTGGAAAAGGTATGAAGCGATGACCAAGTCACAGCCTTACAAATCTGTTCAACAGAAGCATCATTATTAAAAGCCCATGTGGAAGCCACCGCTCTAGTAGAGTGAGCTGTAATTCTTTCAGGAGGCTGCTGTCCAGCAGTCTCGTATGCCAAACGGATGATGCTTTTCAGCCAAAAGGCAAGAGAGGTAGCCGTAGCTTTTTGACCTCTATGTTTTCCCGAATAGACAACAAACAAAGAAGATGTTTGACGAAAATCTTTGGTCCCTTGCAAGTAAAACTTTAAAGCACAAACCACGTCCAAGTTGTGCAATAGACGCTCCTTCTTAGAGGAAGGATTAGGACACAGAGAAGGAACAACAATTTCCTGATTAATATTCTTATTAGTAACAACCTTAGGAAGAAATCCAGGTTTGGTACGCAAAACCACCTTATCAGCATGGAAAACAAGATAATGCGAGTCGCATTGCAATGCAGATAGTTCAGAAACTCTTCGAGCCGAAGAGATAGCAACTAAAAACAGAACTTTCCAAGATAGAATGCATAGGTTCAAACGGAACACGTTGAAGAACCTTAAGAAATAAATTCAAACTCCATAGCGGAGCAACAGGTTTAAACACAGGCTTGATTCTAACTAAAGCCTGACAGAACGACTGAACGTCTGGAATATCTGCCAGATGTTTGTGCAGTAGAATTGATAAAGCAGATATCTGTCCCTTTAAGGAACTAGCTGATAGCCCCTTCTCCAATCCTTCTTGGAGAAAGGACAAAATCCTAGGAATCCTGATCTTACTCCATGAGTAGCCTTTGGATTCACACCAATAAAGATATTTACGCCATATCTTATGATAAATTTTCCTGGTGACAGGCTTTCAAGCCTGAATCAAGGTATCTATGACCGACTCCGAGAAACCCCGCTTGGATAAGATCAAGCGTTCTAACTCCAAGCAGTCAGCCGCAGGGAAACTAGATTTGGGTGCTGGAACGGACCTTGAATCAGAAGGTCCTGTCTCAATGGCAGAGTCCATGGTGGAAGAGATGACATGTCCACCAGGTCTGCAAACCAAGTCCTGCGTGGCCACGCAGGTGCTATCAAAATCACCGAAGCTCTCTCCTGTTTGATTCTGGCAATCAAAAGAGGAAGGAGAGGAAATGGTGGAAACACATAAGCCAGGTTGAACGACCATGGTACTGCTAGAGCATCTATCAGTACTGCCTGAGGATCTCTTGACCTGGACCCATAACAAGGAAGTTTGGCGTTCTGACGAGACGCCATCAGATCCAATTCTGGTGTGCCCCATTGCCGAACCAATTGTGCAAACACCTCCAGATGGAGTTCCCACTCCCCCAGATGAAAAGTCTGACGACTTAGAAAATCCGCTTCCCAGTTCTCCACACCTGGGATATAGATTGCTGATAGATGGCAAGAGTGAGTCTCTGCCCATCAAATTATTTTGGTAACCTCTATCATCGCTAGAGAACTCTTTGTTCCCACTGAGGATTGATATATGCTACAGTCGTGATAATGTCCAACTGGAATCTTATGAATCTGGCCAACGCCAGCTGAGGCCACGCCTGAAGCGCGTTGAATATCGCTCTCAGTTCTAGAATATTTATCGGGAGGAGAGCCTCCTCCTGAGTCCACAATCCCTGTGCTTTCAGGGAATTCCAGACTGCACCCCAGCCCAATAGGCTGGCGTCCGTCGTCACTATGACCCACGCTGGCCTGCGGAAACACATTCCCTTGGACAGATGATCCTGTGACAACCACCAAAGAAGAGAGTATCTGGTCTCTTGGTCCAGATTTATCTGAGGAGATAAATCTGCATAATACCCATTCCACTGTTTGAGCATGCAAAGTTGCAGTGGTCTGAGATGCAAGCGAGCAAACGGAACTATGTCCATTGCCACTACCATTAAGCCGATAACCTCCATACACTGAGCCACTGACGGGCGAGTAATGGAATGAAGAGCTTGGCAGATGGATAAAATATTTGATTTCCTGACGTCCGTCAGAAAAATTGTCATGTCCACCGAATCTATCAGAGTTCCCAGGAAAGGAACTCTTGTGAGAGGGATAAGTGAACTCTTTTGTACGTTCACCTTCCACCCGTGAGATGTTAGGAAAGCCACCACAATGTCCGTGTAAGACTTGGCTAGTTGGAAAGTTGACGCCTGGATTAAGATATCATCCAGATAAGGCGCCACAGCTATGCTCCGCGGCATTAGAACCGCCAGAAGGGACCCTAGCACCTTTGTGAAAATTCTGGGAGCTGTGGCCAACTCGAAGGGAAAAGCCACAAACTGGTAATGCTTGTCCAGAAAGGCGAACCTGAGGAACTGGTGATGATCTTTGTGGATAGGAATTTGTAGATATGCATCCTTTAAGTCCACAGTGGTCATATATTGACCCTCCTGGATCATTGGCAAAATAGTCCGAATGGTCTCCATCTTGAAGGATAGGACTCTGAGGAATTTGTTTAGGATCTTGAGATCCAAAATTGGTCTGAAGGTTCCCTCTTTTTTGGGAACCATAAACAGATTGGAGTAGAACCCTTGCCCCTGTTCTGTTTCCGGAACTGGGCAGATCACTCCCATGGTATATAGGTCTTCTACACAGCGTAAGAACGCCTCTCTTTTTGTCTGGTTTACAGATAATTGAGAAAGATTGAATCTCCCCCTTGGGGGAGAATCTTTGAAATCTAGAAGATACCCCTGGGTTACTATTTCTAAAGCCCAGGAGTCCTGAAAGTCCCTTGCCCATGCCTGAGCGAAAAGAGAAAGTCTGCCCCCTACTAGATCCAGTCCCAGATCGGGGGCTACCCCTTCATGCTGTCTTGGTGGCAGCAGCGGGCTTCTTGGCATGTTTACCCTTGTTCCAAGTCTGGCTAGGTCTCCAGACTGACTTGGATTGAGCAAAATTCCCCTCTTGCTTTGCGGCAGGGGAAGAGGTAGAGGGACCACCTTTGAAGTTCCGAAAAGGAACAAAAATTATTTTGTTTGGTCCTCATCTTATTCGTTTTATCCTGAGGAAGGGCATGGCCTTTCCCTCCAGTGATGTCTGAAATGATCTCTTTCAGTTCAGGCCCTAATAGGGTCTTACCCTTGAAAGGGATGGCTAAAAGCTTAGATTTTGATGACACTTCAGCAGACCAGGACTTAAGCCATAACGCTCTAAAATGGCAAAACCTGAATTCTTCGCTGCTAATTTAGCCAATTGAAAAGCGGCATCTGTAATGAAAGAATTAGCTGGCTTGAGAGCCCTAAATGTATCCAGAATATCATCTAATGGGGTCTCAACCTGAAGAGCCTCTTCCAGAGCCTCCAACCAAAAGGACACTGCAGTAGTTACAGGAACCATGCACGCTATAGGTTGGAGAAGAAAACCTTGGTGAACAAATATTTTCTTCAGAAGACCCTCTAATTTTTTATCCATAGGATCTTTGAAAGCACAACTGTCCTCGATAGATATAGTTGTACGCTTAGCCAGGGTAGAAATAGCTCCCTCCACCTTAGGGACCGTCTGCCACGAGTCCCACACGGCGTCAGATATGGGAAATATTTTCTTAAAAGTAGGAGGGGGAGCAAACGGAATACCTGGTCTATCCCACTCCTTGGTAACAATTTCCAAAATCCTCTTAGGGACCGGAAAAACATCAGTGTAGGCAGGAACCTCTAGGAATCTGTCCATTTTACACAATTTCTCTGGAACTACAATAGGGTCACAATCATCCAGAGTCGCTAAAACCTCAATGAGCAATAAGCGGAGGTGTTCTAGTTTAAATTTAAAAGCCGTCATATCTGAATCTGTCTGAGGGAACATATTTCCTGAATCAGAAATCTCTCCCCCAGCCAGCAAATCCTTCACTTCAGAACATTGTGAGGGTACATCGGATATGGCTAATAAAGCGTCAGAGGGCTCAGCGTTTGTTCTCACAGCAGACCTATTGCGCTTCCCCTGCAACCCAGGCAGCTTAGATAAAACCTCTGTGAGGGTAGTATTCATAACTGCGGCCATATCTTGCAGGGTGAAAGAATTAGACGCACTAGAAATACTTGGCGTCGCTTGTGTGGGCGTTAACCGTTGTGACACTTGAGGAGAGTTAGATGGCAAAACCTGATTCTCTTCTGACTGAGAATCATCCTGCGATATACTTTTAGTAGCTAAAATATGTTCTTTACAATTTATTGACCTTTCAGTGCATGAGGGACACATTCTAAGTGAAGGTTCCACAATGGCTTCTAAACATATTGAACATTGACTTTCCTCAATGTCAGACATGTTGAACAGGCTAGTATTGACTACAAACAAGCATGAAAACACTTTATTTAGTGAAAAAAATAACAATCTTAAAAAACGGTACTGTGCCTTTAAGAGTAAAAAAGTATACATGTTCTGCAAAACAGCCTAAACATGCACCAATTTTTTCAAAATGTTGTATGTAGACACACTATAGGTAGTTAAGATTGCACCACAATTTTTTTTAACAATTAACCCCTTAATTTCCAAACCGGATCGAAAATAGGCCCAGATCCGGAAAAAAAAAACTCTCAGCACACTGCCACAGCCCTGCTGTGGCCCTACCTGCCCTCAGGGATCGAACGTGTGGGGTAAAAGCTTCGATTTGGCCCAAGACATCCACCAGGGCCCTCAGGAGTTAGAGCTTGCTGCTTACTGACAAAACTAACTGCACATCTGAGGCGCTAAAATAGGCCACGCCCATCTAACTCGATGTTTCCTCAGCCTTAAAGAAACGCACCAGAGCGGTTATAACTAGCCATGTGGGTCCTAAGACCCGAAAATTAAGCCATGTGTGCCCTAATAAAATTGCCCAAAAACATTTATTGTCCACAAAAAACATAATTTATGTAAGAACTTACCTGATAAATTCATTTCTTTCATATTAGCAAGAGTCCATGAGCTAGTGACGTATGGGATATACATTCCTACCAGGAGGGGCAAAGTTTCCCAAACCTTAAAATGCCTATAAATACACCCCTCACCACACCCACAATTCAGTTTAACGAATAGCCAAGAAGTGGGGTGATAAGAAAAAAGTGCGAAAGCATATAAAATAAGGAATTGGAATAATTGTGCTTTATACAAAAAAATCATAACCACCACAAAAAAGGGCGGGCCTCATGGACTCTTGCTAATATGAAAGAAATGAATTTATCAGGTAAGTTCTTACATAAATTATGTTTTCTTTCATGTAATTAGCAAGAGTCCATGAGCTAGTGACGTATGGGATAATGACTACCCAAGATGTGGATCTTTCCACGCAAGAGTCACTAGAGAGGGAGGGATAAAATAAAGACAGCCAATTCCTGCTGAAAATAATCCACACCCAAAATAAAGTTTAACGAAAAACAGAAGCAGAAGAATCAAACTGAAACCGCTGCCTGAAGTACTTTTCTACCAAAAACTGCTTCAGAAGAAGAAAATACAACAAAATGGTAGAATTTGGTAAAAGTATGCAAAGAGGACCAAGTTGCCGCTTTGCAAATCTGATCAACCGAAGCTTCATTCCTAAACGCCCAGGAAGTAGAAACTGACCTAGTAGAATGAGCTGTAATTCTCTGAGGCGGAGTCTTACCCGACTCAACATAGGCAAGATGAATTAAAGATTTCAACCAAGATGCCAAAGAAATGGCAGAAGTTTTCTGGCCTTTCTAAAACCGGAAAAGATAACAAATAAACTAGAAGTCTTTCGGAAAGACTTAGTAGCTTCAACATAATATTTCAAAGCTCTAATAACATCCAAAGAATGCAACAATTTCTCCTTAGAATTTTTAGGATTAAGACATAATGAAGGAACCACAAAGTCTCTACTAATGTTGTTGGAATTCACAACTTAGGTAAAAATTCAAAAGAAGTTCGCAACACCGCCTTATCCTGATGAAAAATCAGAAAAGGAGACTCACAAGAAAGAGCAGATAATTCAGAAACTCTTCTGGCAGAAGAGATGGCCAAAAGGAACAAAACTTTCCAAGAAAGTAATTTAATATCCAATGAATGCATAGGTTCAAATGGAGGAGCTTGAAGAGCCCCCAGAACCAAATTCAAACTCCAAGGAGGAGAAATTGACTTAATGACAGGCTTTATACGAACCAAAGCTTGTACAAAACAATGAATATCAGGAAGAATAGCAATCTTTCTGTGAAAAAGAACAGAAAGAGCAGAGATTTGACCTTTCAAGGAACTTGCGGACAAACCCTTATCTAAGCCATCCTGAAGAAACTGTAATATTCTCGGTATTCTAAAAGAATGCCAAGAAAAAAGATGAGAAGGACACCAAGAAATATAAGTCTTCCAGACTCTATAATATATCTCTCTGGATACAGATTTACGAGCCTGTAACATAGTATAAATCACAGAGTCAGAGAAACCTCTTTGACCAAGAATCAAGCGTTCAATCTCCATACCTTCAAGGATTTCAGATCCTGATGGAAAAAAGGACCTTGAGACAAAAAGGTCTGGTCTTAACGGAAGAGTCCACGGTTGGCAAGAGGCCATCCGGACAAGATCCGCATACCAAAACCTGTGAGGCCATGCCGGAGCTACCAGCAGAACAAACGAGCATTCCTTCAGAATCTTGGAGATTACTCTTGGAAGAAGAACTAGAGGCGGAAAGATATAGGCAGGATGATACTTCCAAGGAAGTGATAATGCATCCACTGCCTCCGCCTGAGGATCCCAGGATCTGGACAGATACCTGGGAAGTTTCTTGTTTAGATGAAAAACCATCAGATCTATTTCTGGAAGTTCCCACATTTGAACAATCTGAAGAAATACCTCTGGGTGAAGAGACCATTCGCCCGGATGCAACGTTTGGCGACTGAGATAATCCGCTTTCCAATTGTCCATACCTGGGATATGAACCGCAGAGATTAGACAGGAGCTGGATTCCGCCCAAATCAAAATTCGAGATACTTCTTTCATAGCCAGAGGACTGTGAGTCCCTCCTTGATGATTGATGTATGCCACAGTTGTGACATTGTGAATCTGAAAACAAATGAACAACTCTCTCTTCAGAAGAGGCCAAGACTGAAGAGCTCTGAAAATTGCACGGAGTTCCAAAATATTGATCGGAAATCTCCCTCCTGAGATTCCCAAACCCCTTGTGCCATCAGATACCCCCACACAGCTCCCCAACCTGTAAGACTTGCATCTGTTGAGATTATAGTCCAGGTCGGAAGAACAAAGAAGCCCCCTGAACTAAACGATGGTGATCTGTCCACCACGTCAGAGAGTGTTGTAAAATCGGTTTAAAGATATTAATTGAGATATCTTTGAGTAATCCCTGCACCATTGGTTCAGCATATAGAGCTGAAGAGATCGCATGTGAAAACGAGCAAAGGAGATCGCATCTGATGCGGCAGTCCTAAGACCCAACATTTCCATGCATAAGGCTACCAAAGGGAATGATTGTGACTGAAGGTTTTGACAAGCTGATATCAATGTTAAACTTCTCTTGTCTGACAAGGACAGAGTCATAGACACTGAATTTATCTAGAAACCTAAAAAGGTTACCCTTGTCTGAGGAATCAATGAACTGAATGGTAAATTGATCCTCCAACCATGAACTTGAAGAAACAACACAAGTCGATTCGTATGAGATTCTTCGAAAATGAGAAGACTGAGCAAATACCAAGATATCGTCCAAATAAGGAAATACCAAAACCCTATTCTCTGATTACAGAAAGAAGGGCACCGAGAACCTTTGAAAAAAATTCTTGGAACTGAGGCTAGGCCAAACGGTAGAGCCACAAAACTGGAAATGCTTGTCTAAAAAGAGAATCTCAGACACTAAAAGTGATCTGGATGAATCGGAATATGCAGATACACATCCTGAAAATCTATTGTAGACATATAATGCCCTTGCTAAACAAAAGGCAGGATAGTCCTACAGTAACCATCTTGAATGTTGGTATCCTAACATAACGATTCAAAAATGATAGATCCGGAACTGGTCTGAAGGAATTGACCTTCTTTGGTACAATGAAGAGATAAAATAAAACCCCAGCCCCTGTTCCAGAACTGGAACTGGCATAAATACGTCAGCCAACTCTAGATCTGAAACACATTTCAGAAATGCTGAGCCTTTGCTGTGTTAACTGGGACACGGGAAAGAAAAGAATCTCTTAGCAGGAGGCCTTAACTTGAAGCCAATTCTGTACCTTTCTGAAACAATGTTTCTGAAACCAGAGATTAAGAACGGAATTGATCCAAATTTCTTTGAAGAAAACGTAATCTGCCCCATACCAGCTGAGCTGGAATAAGGGCCGCACCTTCATAGGTACTTAGGAGCTGGCTATAGGTTTCTATAAGGCTTGGATATATTCCAAACTGGAAATAGTTTCCAAACTGATACCGCTCCTGAGGATGAAGGATCAGGCTTTTGTTCCTTGTGAGGAAAGGAACGAAAATGATTATTTACCCTGGAAAGAAAGGGAAAGCAAAGTTGACTTAGAAGACATGTCAGCATTCCAAGTTTAATCCATAAAACTTTTCTAGCTAAAATAGCTAGAGACATATACCTGACATCAACTCTAAAGATATCAAAAGATGGTATCACCAATAAAATTATTAGCATGTTATAGAATAATAATAATGCTATAAAATTATGATCTATTACTTGTTGCGCTAAAGCTTCTAACCAAAAAGTTGAAGCTGCAGCAACATCCGCTAAAAATATAGCAGGTCTAAGAAGATTACCTGAACATAAGTAAGCTTTTCTTAGAAAGGATTCAATTTTCCTATCTAAAGGATCCTTAAATGAAGTACTATCTGCCGTAGGAACAGTAGTACATTAGCAGGAGTAGAGACAGCCCCATAACCTTAGGGATTTTTGTCCCAAAAAACTCTAATCTATCAGATGGCACAGGATATAATTTGCTTAAACGTCTAGAAGGAGTAAATAAATTACCCAAATTATTCCATTCCCTGGAAATTACTTCAGAAATAGCATCAGGGAGATAAAACACTCCTGGAATAACTACAGGAGATTTAAAAACCTTATTTAAACGTTTACATTTAGTATCAAGAGGACCAGAATCCTCTATTTCTAACGCAAATAACACTTCTTTAAGTAAAGAACGAATAAATTCCATCTTGAACAAATACAAAGATTTATCAGCATCAACCTCTGAGACAGAAACCTCTGAACCAGAAGAACCATTATCAGTATCAGAATGATGATGTTCATTTAAAAATTCATCTGAAAAAAGAGAAGTTTTAAAAGACTTTTATGTATACTAGAAGGAGAAATAACAGACATAGCCTTCTTAATGGATTTAAAAAATAAAATCTCTTATGTTATCAGGAACACTCTGAAAATTAGATGTTGACGGAACAGCAACAGGTAATGTAACAGTACTAAAGGAAATTTTATCTGCATTAATAAGTTTGACATGACATGCAATACAAATAACAGCTGGAGAAACAGATACCAAAAGTTTATAGCAGATACACTTAGCTTGGTAGCTCCAGCACTGTGCAGTGATTTTCCTGAAGTATCTTCTGACTCAGTTGCAACGTGGAACATCTTGCAATATGTAAAAGAAAAAAACAACATATAAAGCAAAATTGATCAAATTCCTTAAATGACAGTTTCAGGAATGGGAAAAAAATGCCAAAGAACAAGCTTCTAGCAACCAGAAGCAATAAAAAATGAGACTTAAATAATGTGGAGACAAAAGTGACGCCCATATTTTTTCGCGCCAAATAAGACGCCCACATTATTTGGCGCCTAAATGCTTTTTGGCGCCAAAAATGACGCCACATCCGGAACGCCGACATTTTTGGCGCAAAATAACGTCAAAGAATGACGCAACTTCCGGCGACACGTATGACGCCGGAAACGGAAATAGAATTTTTGCGCCAAAAAAGTCCGCGCCAAGAATGACGCAATAAAATGAAGCATTTTCAGCCCTCGCGAGCCTAACAGCCCACAGGGAAAAAGTCAAATTTTAAGGTAAAAAATGTTAAATTAAAATGCATTATCCCAAATATGAAACTGACTGTCTGAAAAATAAGGAAAGCTGAACATTCTGAGTCAAGGCAAATAAATGTTTGAATACATATATTTAGAACTTTATAAACAAAGTGCCCAACCATAGCTAGGAGTGTCACAGAAAATAAGACTTACTTACCCCAGGACACTCATCTACATATAGCAGATAGCCAAACCAGTACTGAAACGAGAATCAGCAGAGGTAATGGTATATATAAGAGTATATCGTCGATCTGAAAAGGGAGGTAAGAGATGAATCTCTACGACCGATAACAGAGAACCTATGAAATAGACCCCTTAGAAGGAGATCACTGCATTCAAATAGGCAATACTCTCCTCACATCCCTCTGACATTCACTGCACGCTGAGAGGAAAACCGGGCTCCAACTTGCTGCGGAGCGCATATCAACGTAGAATCTAGCACAAACTTACTTCACCACCTCCATCGGAGGCAAAGTTTGTAAAACTGAATTGTGGGTGTGGTGAGGGGTGTATTTATAGGCATTTTAAGGTTTGGGAAACTTTGCCCCTCCTGGTAGGAATGTATATCCCATACGTCACTAGCTCATGGACTCTTGCTAATTACATGAAAGAAATGTTAAAGCACTCCCAATCAACAAAAAAACGTTTGCTCACAAACATTTGATTCAGTGTCAACCATATTAGAAACTGGCCCCGTATGCAAGCTAAGTAATGCCCTTCTTTTAGCTCTAGGATTACTGCTTACCCTTACCCTCCTGGGTATAATGTCAGCCTTTCTGAAATACACAGTCTTTCCAGAAAAATATGACTGAACATACCTCATTGCTGCATAGCATGAAACCGTTCCTCACACTGAAGTTTCCTGTACTCCTCAGCCTCTGTGGGAACAGCAATGAATCTTAGTTACAAATGCTAAGATCATCATCCTCCAGGCAGCGGTCTTCATCCATCTGCTGCCTGAGAGTAAATAGTACACACCGGTACCATTTAAAATAACAAACTCTTGCTTGAAGAAATTAAAAACTAATATTTTATCACCTCTTTCACTTTACCCTTCCTAGTACTTAGAGTAGGCAAAGAGAATGACTGGGGGGGGTGGAGCTAAGGGATGAGCTATATAGACAGCTCTGCTGTGGTGCTCTTTGCCACTTCCTGTAGGGAAGGATAATATCCCACAAGTAAAGGATGAATCCGTGGACTCGTCTTACCTTTATAGAAGAAATAATCTGAAATGGCCACAGGAGACATTGTAGAGGCCTATTAACATATATTGATTTCTATGGAAAGCATAATTGCACCATCCTGTTTAGAATCAAGTTATGAAGATGCAAGTGCTGTTATTCCATTTAAATATTAAAATAAGAATTAAAAACACACCATTTCTAGATGTTGAGGACCCTATGTGACTATTGTATCTTACCAGGATACATATGGCATACATTTCTGTGGTTAATCCGTGCTGGAGGATGGATTCAGATTATACACATGTAAATGAGTATTTCCCTTACACAGTGAAAAAAGGGTTTACTTAAAAATACATTTACTGTAAACTTAAGGAGGTATGAATGGCCTACTGTATCAATCATCTCTGAGGAAGTGCACTTGGTGGCACAGGAAATGCATCAGATCTGTGTTGGTATGACCTTGGATTTGATTGGAATTGTGTGACATGTCTACAATAAATACTTGGACTTTTAGATGCAATTTGCTGTTATGTCTGAAAATGTTTTCTCTCTTATGCCTAGTTATTGTATGAGTCAGTTTTAGGTGACCTACTAGTTTATATTTTAAGAACAGGTACATAAAATGAGTAAAGGCCTTTTCGGTAGCTTTTAACAAGCAAATTAACTTTGCATAGTGATCACCCAAGAAACTGAGATAACCAATTTGGGCAGAGGGCCAAAAGCCATATCTGGAGCAAATCGCTGTTGATTGTGATCGACCCCTTAGTTAAAAACTCTTCCACCATATAGTGTTCAAGGCACATGCACTCTTTTGAGCTGCTCCTTAACTCATCCGCCACCTCTGAGGTGGTGGACTGCAATCATCCCAATCAGATATGATTGGGATGATTGACACCCCCTGCTAGCGGACAATTGCCTGCGAATGTGCAGGGGGCGGCATTTCACAAACATTTCACCAGATGTCCACCATGCATTTCATAAATCGGTGCCTATGTGTGAACTGTTGATACATTTGTAGAAAATAGAGCAAGGTAAATTTGTGTGGTCAACTTCAACAAAAATCCATAAAGATATGGTTGATAAACTAAGAGACTTTGTTTCATCTTACACCACAGTTAAAAAATGATTTTTCGGGTTTAAGCTGGGGAGACATTCATAAAAAGATGCCCTTCCCTCCAGTTGCCATTGAAGAAACCAAGAAGAAAATTCATGACACGGTGAAAGATTGAGCAAAGATTGACAATACTATAAAGTGAACCAAAAGTTACCCTGTTTGTATGTTGGAGCCAATGGTGCTGGAGATGCAATACAGACGAGGAAAAGGAGCTGACTTCACATCTTTGAATGGCAGGAATGCTGGAGTTAATAAATAGGCTCACACATCAATGCAGAAGAGAAGTCAAATCTAACACCATGGTCAGGAACCAGAAGGGTCATAGGAAGCCAGATGATAAAGCAGAGACAGCAGAGAAAGGGGATACTCCAGTAAACAGCTGCAAGGGTATGTAGACATGTTAGCAGCCAAGAACGGTGGTAAAACAGAGGAGCAAGCAGGTGGCAGAATCCAGATAACCAGAAAAGGTCAAACCAAAGTAGATATCGCAGGAACAAAAATGCCAGAGTCTTCATGACAGAATAACTAAGCACATGATGATAAAATCATAGGTCTTTTAAAACTTCTTGTGCAACTTTTGGAGCTAATTCTGCTGCAAGGCTACTTCCAACATTGACTATACAAATGGTGCTATTCTAATACAGGTCCATCAGTCAACTCTATAATTAATGCCAGCATGGTCATTCACAGAGCTAACGTTAGAGCAATTGGCCTACATAGCAGCTATAACCTCAGACCTCTACTCAGACATTGGACAAACAATATCAGACCCTACAATAAAGCCACACAAACCCAAACCTCTACTCAGACATTGGACAAACAATAGCAGACCCTAAATTACAAGCTACACAAACCCAAACATCTTAGTGTGGCTCATAGTGCACTCAGGGAAGTACTTGAGGAAATGACAAACATACAAAATAGCTGAGTTCACAGGGATATCATATAGCACAATACAATCAGTTTTAGGGGATGTTTTGGATGAGACAAAATTGCCAGAACAATTAGTATCCTGAATGTTAACTGCAAAACAGAAAATGCAGTGGATTGTTAGTTCATAAGAACTTCTGACAAGAATTCAAGAGGAATACTAACATGTTCTAAACTGGATGTGTCACTTTAGATGAGTTGTGGATACTTAAAGGGACACTGAACCCAAATCTTTTCTTTCGTGATTCAGATAGAGCATGCAATTTTAAGCAACTTTCTAATTTACTCCTATTTTCAAATTTTCTTCATTCTCTTGGCATCTTTATTTGAAAAGCAAGAATGTAAGTTTAGATGCCGTACCATTTTTGGTGAACAACCTGGGTTGTTCTTGCTGATTGGTGGATTAATTTAACCGACCAATAAATGAGTGCTGTCCAGGGACTGAACCAAAAAATAGCTTAGATGCCTTCTTTTTCAAATAAAGATAGCAAGAGAACAAAGAAAAATTGATAATAGGAGTAAATTAGAAAGTTGCTTAAAATTGCATGCTCTATCTGAATCACAAAATAAAAAATTTGAGTTCAGTGTCCCTTTAACTTTGATCCTGAGGCAAAAAAGCATTCCCAACAGTGCAAACATTATGGCTCCCCCCTCTGAAATTTCGCATTGAAGCAAATGCTAGCATGTTGATGGTATCCATATTTTGTGAAGATGGAATTTAGATTTACTTACTGCAGCATAGAGTAACCATAACTGTAACTTCTGTACCAGTTCATTAAAAACTTGTGAGACGCAATTAAAGAGATGTGGGAAGCTGAGTAAGAAATTACCATTCCTCAAGAAAAAAATTTTGCTGCAAAAGCCCTTTGTTGCTATGGCTACCATTGCCAAAGCTGGATTTGCTTGATATTCACCAGACTTTAACACCAGTAACTATAACCCAGGGGTGAAACTACAGGGTGTGCAGAGGTCGCAACTGCAACTGGGCCCCTGAGGGTGGGGCCCTTCTTAGATTCTTGCACCTGGGCCCTGTGGTTTCTAGTTACACCTCTGATATAACTTTGCATCTGGTTTGGCTTCCATTCCCCTTTAAAGTTATAAATATGCTTGAAACCTCGTTTAAAGCAGTAATTGTGATAAACGATGTACACTTCACTTGCATTTTCCGCTCCCTTCTGCAATAAATACTATTATATAATCTAAAAAGTTATATAAGGTCAATGGTTAAAGTTAACTTGGTACTTCCTTTTAAAAATACAGTAATTATGGCTTGTTTGGATATGTTACACATTAAATGTGTTTCATAATTTCACGCTACAACATGAATTAAGTGCCTAGTTATTAAATATTAATTATGCAATGAAATTACTATTTATTAAACAAAATAAATCAAAGTTAGAGTGTTTCAAGACGTTTTTATGATGTTCCTTGTAAGTAAATAAGCAGCAATAATTAAATATTAATATTTGGACCCACATCAATAACTTTTAAAAAAAAGTAACTATAAGCATTGTGTTACAATAACTATAAAAGGAAAAAAAAACAATAGAAATGTATTTACTCTTATTTACTAATCAGAATATAATGATCTACACTAATTTAGCTTCAGAAAATACCAACCTCATTAACAAAAAAACAACAATAATAATAATAATAATAATATATATATATTAGGGATGCACCGATACCGATACTAGTATCGGTATCTGTACCGATACCAAGTATTTGCATGAGTACTTGTACTCGTGCAAATGCACCGATATTTAAACCGATACCTCCACTTCCTACCCATATGCTACCTTGTGGAGTTTTTTCAGCTGCAGGTTCCCATTTCATTTTAAACTGGAGTAGAGACTAAACTAAAAATTGTTTACTACTGTTCTGCCAATACAAATTGCTGTTATTTGTATTATTGTAGGAGAGATCACTGTACCTCGTTCAGACAAACCCCTGAAGTACTGGGCAGTTAATAAACAGATTTCCAGCTCTGGCTAAAATGGCCCAAAAATATCTTTCTGCCCCATGCAGTAGTGTGAAAAGTGAAAGACTGTTCAACTTAGAGTCGAACCTCCATACAAATGTCAGATTGATGTTATATAATTGTCATCACCCCTTTAAATTTAATATTTTATTGTAATATTTTTTATTTATAAACATGTTCTTTTAACTTTTTTATTATTTCAAAATGTCTTTTGAATTACAGTCCTTTATAATTAAAAAGAAGGAATCAAATAATTAGTCTGTATTGTGTTTGGTAAACTGTCACATGACATAAAAAAAAAGTATTGGTAATTGGTATCGGCGAGTATTTGAAAACAAGTATCGGTACTTGTACTCAGTCATAAAAAAATGGTATCGGTGCAACCCTAATATATATATATATATATATATATATATATATATATATATATATATATATATATACACACACAGTATATAAACAATTTTTTTTAAAAAAAAACACATAAGAGTGGTTCAGAATGAAAACCAGAACGCTACAAAATATTCAAGATATGAACTTAACCATGGTTAGAGGAAGGTAGCATCATTAAAACTGTTTACAGAAAAAGATAAATAACTGTGATACAAAAATAGAACGTATATACACAGAACAGATTGTGCTAATTGGAGTGGCAACTGAAATATTGTGCTTGTATTGTGAAAACTATGTCATAGAGGATACAGTTGTTTTGTAAGTTATTTGCCACTGAATCAACCATTTAGTCAATTACAGACACAATTAAGCATCTCTCTGCACGCTTTGCAGCTTATTTTGATCAAATGCAGTATAACGGTAAAACAACAAGGATGTTAAAAGACAGAGCTTTGGAACACATTAGAGATGTTGAGAACCCTGATATCTTTACACCAATAGCTAAGCATTTTAAATATGAGCACTCTAGTAACTCTTCATTAGTACAAATCCAAGCGATTGATCTTGTTCCATTTTCCAAAAGGGGAGGAGACAGGGATTATTATTTAAAGGGACAGTCTAAGCCAAAATAAACTTTCATGATTCAGATAGGGCATGTAATTTTAAACAATTTTCCAATTTACTTTTATCACTAATTTTGCTTTGTTCTCTTGGTATTCTTAGTTGAAAGCTTAACCTAGGAGGTTCATATGCTAATTTCTTAGACCTTGAAGGCCACCTCTTTTCAGAATGCATTTTAACAGTTTTTCACCACTAGAGGGTGTTAGTTCACATATTTCATATAGATAAAACTGTGCTCGTGCACGTAAAGTTATCTGGGAGAGGGCACTGATTGGCTAAACTGCAAGTCTGTCAAAAGAACTGAAATAAAGGGGCAGTTTGCAGAGGCTTAGATACAAGATAATCACAAAGGTTAAAAGTATATTATTATAACTGTGTTGGTTATGCAAAACTGGGGAATGGGAAATAAAGGGATTATCTATCTTTTAAAACAATAAACATTCGGGTGTAGACTGTCCCTTTAAGTAAAAAAGAGGTGCAGTGGATATTTACTTAAAATACTAGAAATACATGGGGTATAAATATGGAGGCGGATGTAAACCTATTTGTTTAATTCTTCATATAATTGCCCTTATACTATGAAAATTGTGATAAAAATTGTATATTAACTGGTAAAAATTGTTCCCAATTATTAACTATCACCTAGATTACGAGTTTTGCGCTAGAGGCTATGCGGTGCTAACGAGCAGTTTATGCTCACCGCTCACTTACAGACAGCGCTGGTATTACGAGTTTTTACAACCCAGACAAGAAGTGAGCGTTGAGCAAAATTTTGCTCCTTACCGCACTCCAATACCAGCGCTGCTTACGTTAGCGGTGAGCTGGTGTAACGTGCTTGTGCACGATTTCCCCATGGGAATCAACGGGGAGAGCCGGCTGAAAAAAAGTCTAACACCTGCCAAAAAGCAGCGTAAAGCTCCTTAACGCAGCCCCATTGATTCCTATGGGGAAATACATTTTATGTCTACACCTAAAACCCTAACATGAACCCCGAGTCTAACACCTGCCAAAAAGCAGCGTAAAGCTCCTTAACGCAGCCCCATTGATTCCTATGGGGAAATACATTTTATGTCTACACCTAAAACCCTAACATGAACCCTGAGTCTAAACACCCCTAATCTTACACTTATTAACCCCTAATCTGCTGCCCCCGACATCGCCGATGATTTACAGTCTGTAAATCCGTCTGTATTGCCTTAATCTAACTGATCATTTCAAGCCTTTGTTGTTTTTTTTATATTCAATAAGTAAATCTATGAGGGCAAAAGAGCAGTCATTCAGAATTTTGTTCCATTTGGCAATAAATTCAATGTCCGTCACTGCAAAGGAGGGGAATTTTTTTATCCTTAGACCCCTTGGGATACGTTGATATTTTTTATATAGCAAAAAAGTCTTTATGTCCAGATCTAATTTTATATCTTTACGCCTTAATTCATCAATATGAAAGTATAGACCATCCAAAGTGTTTTCATTTTCATAAGATACTAAATCTACATCTTCATCATATGTAGATAAAGTGGCTTCTAAGTCTCTTAATACAAAACTGCTTTGTGCTTCAGACATGTCTGTTACCTGTATAAAGTGCACCTATACCTGTATGTAATTGTAACTATAACGTCCAATTTCCACATCCATAAATGACAAAGCTGATAGGGCAAGTGTAATCTTCAGCACCACAATTCCCCTTAGTTTGAAACTATTTACATATATATTTCTCAAAAATGTGTAAACATCCAATATTCAGTATATTATACTTAAAAAAAACATACGGCTAGATTACGAGTTGTGCGTTAGGCTAAAAAAACCAACGCTGCTTTTTAACGGTCGCTGGTATTACGAGTCTGGCAGGTACAGGTGTACCGCTCACTTTTTTGGCCAGACTTGGAAATACCACAAATCCACTTACGTCAATTGCGTATCCTATTTTTTTCAATGGGACTTGCATAGCGCCGGTATTACGAGTCTGCCAAAAAGTGAGCGGTAAACCCTCTCCTATCAAGACTGGTACCGCATTTTAAAGTCAGTAGTTAAGAGTTTTACACTACAACGCCGTAGCATAAAACTCTTAACTAAAGTGCTAAAAAGTACACTAACACCCATAAACTACCTATTAACCCCTAAACCGAGCCCCCCCCCCCACATCGCAAACACTAAAATAATTTTTTTAACCCCTAATCTGCCGAAACGGACATCGCGCCACTATAATAAATATATTAACCCCTAAACCGCCGCTCTCCCGCATCCCAAACATTAGTTAAATATTATTAACCCCTAATCTGCCGGCCCTAACATTGACGCCCCCTACTTACATTTATTAACCCCTAATCTGCAGCCCCCAACGTCGCCACCACTATATTAAAGTTATTAACCCCTAAACCTAAGTCTAACCCTAACACCCCCTAACTTAAATATAATTTAAATAAATATAAATAAAATTACTATCATTAACTACATTATTCCTATTTAAAACTAAATACTTACCTATAAAATAAACCCTAAGCTAGCTACAATATATATATATATATATATATATATATATATATATATATATATAGCTACAAAGAGATTCAATTTAAAGAATATGATACTAAATTTGAACAAAATATGCAAAAGTTTTCATAGGAATTGTGGGAATTTAAGAAACTAAAATTGTCACAAGATAAAAGAGATTATGATTTCAATAGAGTGTACAGATGGACCCACTTTTCCTCTAAGGGACAGGGTCAAAATAAACCCAATTATAAACGCAATATGGATCAGATATCCAAACAGGCAAAAAAGATAAGATTTGCAGAAACAGATTATGAGGTAGAAACATCTGACCATGATTCTACTGAAGAAATTACTAACGTACAGAGCAGGTCAGTTTTAGATACACCAGAGGCAGATATAGAATTAACGTCAAAAAACGAACTGCAGTTAGGGGCGAAGCCAAAAAGAAAAAAACAAGAATGGGGAGTAGAGGTAGAAAAGGAAAGAAATCCAGTGAAAAAGAGATATTAAACCAGAACCAATTGGACACAGGTCTGGAAATATGTCTAAAAAATTTGATTAACCTATCTCAATATGCACTCACTGAACCTGAAAGGGAAGTGTTGAGTTTAGGCTTAAATTTGTCTCCTACTACACACTTTATATATATATGTAATTAGTATCAAAGTAAGGGGAATTTCTATTACCATGAAGCCTGTAAAATGAGTTACTTATTGTTTAGCAAATTATGTCTCATATGTTACAGATTATATATTGCTGCCATAGAATTTGTGCATTAGTCATGAAATAGTTAATGGTAATTGTTCAATTATGCATTTGCCTTTAAATAGACAGGCAGCAGATGGACTTGTTATGCAGTGATCAAGTGCGGTGGTTCCGCATGAAACGCGTCTGCTTTTGCTGCTCCTGTCTATCTATTTTTGACATTTTGTCTACTACTTACTGTTTTTAAAGTGCACCATTAAATGCGGTGGTTCCGCATGAAACGCATCTGCTTTTGCTGCTCCTGTCTATCTATTTTTGACATTTTGTCTACTACTTGCTGTTTTTAAAGTGCACCATTAAGTATTTGTTTTTTCCTTACCATCCTGGACTCTGTATTTTTTATATTGGCTCTACGGTGAGCCAGACCCTGTTTGCTAATTTTTATCAGTAGTTATCTATCTCCCATTGTGAAGTACTTAGTTTGTGGATATAATCACAAAAAGATATGTTTCTCAATCAGTGAGCCCTATTGTATTCTGTATGAAAGGAATTTGTAAAACAAAACCAAACAAAAAAAGAGCACTTTTTAAAAATGTTGTTATCAAAAGTAAAACTTGAGGGGGAAACTATTTAGAACATTACATTGGGACATTAATTGGTTTTGAGATTTTGGTTTTATATATGATGTGTATAAGATTGGGGGTTTTATATGTTATTTTTATAATGTTTTAATAAAAATTGCAGCCATTATTTTATACCATATGGGGGTGTCATGATTTTCACTCCACTGGTTCTGTTAAGGTGTTAAAGGGACAGAAAACCCCAAAATTTTCTTTCATGATTTGTATAGATCATACAATTTCAAAGAACTTTCAAAGAAACTTCTATAATCAAAGTTGCTTCATTCTCTTATTGTCCTTTGCTGAAGGAACAGCATTTCTCCACTGACAGCTAGCTGAACCGATCTAGTTAGCCAATCACAAGAGACAAATGTGTGCAGGTACCAATCAGCAGCTAGCTCCCACTAGTGTAAGATATGTGTGTATTCTTTTTAAACAAGGGATACCAAGAAAACAAAGCACATTTGAAAATAGAAGTGAATTTAAAAGTGTCTTAAAATTATATGCTCTGTCTGAATCATGTAAGTTTAATTTTCCTATCCGTTTAAGGTTACTTTTTTGGCGAGGCAGTAGTCTGACTGTAAGATATTTAACCCTTGACTTAGACCTTAGTTTGCACTCCTGAAACACCCCTATTCAGCTCCAGACAAGGATATAGCCAGTGTTTGAAGTATACACAGGTATGCTTGCATCTTTATCTGGTGCATCACAGGAGCATTTATTTTGACTATGTATTTAACCACCTTGTAGGGGTATAAACACATGGTTAAAGAAAGGAGAATGTGTTTAATAAAAACAAATGAAACAGAGATGGAAGCAAAAACTTTGATTTCTAATTGAACTTTTTAAAATACATTGCTTGTATTTTATTATTATTTTCTTTTTTATGTTGCATCATACCCTTTTTACTACACATTACATTTCCCTTTGTTTGGGGCCCATTTATTGTGTTACTCAGTAGTCTAGGACTCTACTCCACTCTTCAGACCTCCCTAACAGGCCAGGTTTTCATGATATCTGAACTAGAGCACAGGTAATATAATCAGCAGACCAGTAACCATGGTTACTAAGCTGCTCTCACCCACCAGATGATTGGTTCACCAGTGCTCTGGTTCAGATGTCTTGAAAAAGACTGGGGTTGCAAAACACTGGGATACGCTTCTGAATTCTGACTTACTGGTTTCTGATCCTTGCCATGAGTTTCCGACTACTGTGCTGATATTTCAGGCTGCTAGACGTTTTCCAGACCATATCATGTTTAATATCATTTCAATAAATTTAAAGAAAAGTGAAATTATAAAATGTCATCAGTTTTAACTTTCCACCATTTAAGTGGAGCTGTCTATAATTTTTTTTATCTAATGTACTTGCCATTTAATTCTTGGTGATCATTAAGAAATACTTGTATTATCATAACTTAATACATACAATATAATATACACACAGCGAGTATGACAGAGTTATAATGAAGTGCTAGTTTTATGCAGATAGGCAGACAGGTCTTTCTGCAATCGCCACTTGCGATGTTCTATCACATGGGGATTTGTGCAATACTGATTTGTGCTCTGGCGCAACAAATTGCGCTAGAGCAAGGAATATGAATCACCTTAAAAAAGTGAGTGTCTAAACACTCTAACTTCCTACTCAACCTGGGAAAATCAGAACTATTAAATATAAACGTCCCTGTTCTTGCGATGGAAACACTAAAAGCATTGTGCCCTCTGCGTGTTCAGAACATACAATTAAAATATCTGGGTATCTATTTGACGGCAGATATTCAGACCTCATTTCTAGCTAATTATAAAACGCTTCAGACAGACATTGTTAGGGACCTGTCCTGTTGGAGAAATAAGCCTCTATCCTGGATTGGAAGGATACATGTAATAAAGATGAATATCTTACCCAGGATTTTATACCTATTGCAGGCCTTACCCATACCGCTACCCAAAACATTTATAACACATATGCAAAGAAACATAGAACAGTTTATATGGGGCACTACCAAACCTAGAATACCAAGAAAGACTTTATATCTGACCAGAGACCAGGGGGGACTCGGTATACCAAATTTGGAAAGATATAGACTCACATCAATCATACAAAGACTCACAGACTGGTGTCACAACTCTATCCACAAACAGTGGACACAATTGGACAGGGAGATACTCAAAGTAACAAACGTAGGTGGTTTGAGCTGGCTCCAACCTGCCGACAGACCCAATGTGATACATAATTATCCCCTCCTACAAGAATACTTTTCACAATGGGACAAATTGACAGCAACTAGCACGCACATTACATCCAACCCTTCTCCACTGACGCCGTTATCAAATAATCCTGAAACCCCTTTCCTACCTCCCGACCGTTACATTACACAATACGCCCCCAAGACTCCAACACATACCTGGAAAAATATTACCAAGAATGGAAACCTCATTACTAGACAAGAACTGTCTGAGAAGGAGACATGGCTGCCTGCCTCCTGGTATTTGTATGCGCAGCTATCACACTACCTTAGCACCCACAAACAAAAGCGTAACCTTACTAGACCTCTAACAAGGTTTGAATCTTTGTGTGCATTACCTATTAGGCCACGACATACCATCTCCATTATCTATAAAATTCTATCATGCCCGGAACCAAAAGAACTCCCCACTTACTGTTACAGATGGCATAGCGACCTAGGAACTGAGATAAAACATAAAGATTGGGAGAAAGCCTTCACTCACCACAAAAGGGCGTCTGTCTCGGCAAAAATTTTGGAAATGAATTATAAATTTCTGGCCCGGTGGTATCTCACGCCGAAGAGGCTACATAAAATATTCAAACATGCTGATGACAAGTGCTGGCGGAATTGCGGCGAGATAGCCGACATCCTACACATTTGGTGGGCGTGCCCTAAATTGGACTCCTTTTGGAGCCAGATCTTTACACACATTAACAACACGCTTTCATCTCATATCCCACAAGACCCACGTATCCTACTCATGCTTGATCTACCAGACCTTAAGGAAGATGCTAAAATGTCCCTACTGTATATAATGTTAAGCAGTGCAAAAATTCTAATTCCACAGAGATGGAAAACGCAACACATACCTACTCTGAACATGTGGATAGAACAGGTGGACATGCAATTAGCTCTGGAAAGATACCACTTCCATAGGACAGGAAAGATTACCACACATGAACTTATGCTCATGAGGTGGAATGCCTCCAAAACCACGTAGGCTGAATTATAGGCAATACAGCGTAATAACTCAGGCTCAACACACTACTGTATCTGCCCCCCGCCCAGCTTGCCTTTACCCTCCTCTTCCCCCCTTCCTCCCTTTCCGCCTGCGCCCGACTTCTTCTTCATCATTATTATTATTATTATTATTTATGATGGACCTGACTGGGAGAAAGAAAAAATTAAGTATGTTAACAAGAAAATCTCTGTATGGCAGGGCAAACGTGACTCCTGCCATCCAGACCCTCACCATCTTTCTTGTTGTCTCTTTATAAGGACACACGTGCATTTATATAACCCAAAGTATCGAAAACTCGCCCCGCCAAACTTACTTTGTTTAAAATTATAAACTCTCAAATACAGGAACAACCACCAAGGAACTCTTGTACTAAATCCTATACACGTACTGGAGCCTTGGTCTACACAGCTTGACAAGGCGAAGAACGGGAGAATATGTAGATTTACTATGTATAGGAGGTTGACCTGCTCGATCAATCAACTTGTATGTACTTGCACGGAGTGCTTCTTGCTTGTTTCTTTTTATATTGTACTGTATCTGTTTTACTAATAAAAAGACATTTAAAACTAAAAAAAAAAAAAAAAAAAAAAAAAAAAGTGAGTGTCAGGGAGATTGATATCACCACCTCTGAGGTGGCGGAGAGGAAAAAATAAGCAGTTTCCGTTTCTTAAATATGTGGCAGTAGACTTGCATATGAGAACTTGCTCCACATAGCCAAAAAAAGCTGCAAATGCGGCTTAATAAATCTTCTGTTAGAGTAAACTATCACCTATTTCTTTATATATATCATTAGATTTTCATTTAATATGTACGTTTTTTTTTTTTTTTTTTTAAACTGCCTTTAATTTTAATTATTTTAATAAACAAATATTCTGGAGTCCTCTGCCTGCCCCTTGGAAAAATATATATATTTTTTAAGTATGATGTTAAGGATGTTCTCCAATCAGAAACATTGCCTCACGGATCACTGAAATGAATGAGACATCAGCACTTGCAGGACGGCACAGAAAGGGAAGGTAACTGTAAACATTGGAATACCATTGTTAGCCTGTTCTATGGTGATTTACCACCTGGGTGCAGCTTTAGCACCCAGGTGGTAAATCGCCATAGAACAGGCTAACAATGGTATTGAGCCAGTTGTTCGTTCCTCTGAGTGCACTTCTCTCTGTATGTATTTAGTCTCCCTATGGTAAAAAGGGGCAACCAGACATGGACTCTTTGCTCAGTGTGCTTAGAGGAATATGGCTACACCTCACTGACGAGGCCCAATGAAGGCCGAAACGAACGTCTGGGGTTGCTGTGTTCCTTGTTCAGAGTGGAATTGCCTGGTATTTCGGCGCTGGACTGACCGTAATAGGCGGGATCAGACTGATATACTACAGGAAAGTTCTACTCTTTGAAAAGCATTACTGGGCTAAAAAGCTGCACCCAGGTGGTAAATCGCCATAGAATAGGCTAACAATGGTATTGAGCCAGTTGTTCGTTCCTGTGAGTGCACTTCTCTCTGTATGTATTTAGTCTCCCTATGGGAAAAAGGGGCAACCAGACGTGGACTCCTTACTCAGTGTGCTTAGAGGAATATGGCTACACCTCACTGACGAGGCCCAATGAAGGCCGAAACGATCATCTGGGGTTGCTGTGTTCCTTGTTCAGGCTGGAATTGCCTGGTATTTCGGCGCTGAACTGACCGTAATAGGCGGGATCAGACTGATATACTACAGGAAAGTTCTACTCTTTGAAAAGCATTACTGGGCTAAAAAGCTGAACCCAGGTGGTAAATCGCCATAGAACAGGCTACAATGGTATTGAGCCAGTTCATTCCTGTGAGTGCACTTCTCTCTGTGTGTGTATATATATATATATATATATATATATATATACACTGTGTGCAGAATTATTAGGCAAATGAGTATTTTGACCACATCATCCTCTTTATGCATGTTGTCTTACTCCAAGCTGTGTAGGCTCGAAAGCCTGCTACCAATTAAGCATATTAGGTGATGTGAATCTCTGTAATGAGAAGGGGTGTGGTCTAATGACATCAACACCCTATATCAGGTGTGCATAATTATTAGGCAACTTCCTTTCCTTTGGCAAAATGGGTCAAAAGAAGGACTTGACAGGCTCAGAAAAGTCAAAAATAGTGAGATATCTTGCAGAGGGATGCAGCACTCTTAAAATTGCAAAGCTTCTGAAGCGTGATCATCGAACAATCAAGCGTTTCATTCAAAATAGTCAACAGGGTCGCAAGAAGCGTGTGGAAAAACCAAGGCGCAAAATAACTGCCCATGAACTGAGAAAAGTCAAGCGTGCAGCTGCCAAGATGCCACTTGCCACCAGTTTGGCCATATTTCAGAGCTGCAACATCACTGGAGTGCCCAAAAGCACAAGGTGTGCAATACTCAGAGACATGGCCAAGGTAAGAAAGGCTGAAAGACGACCACCACTGAACAAGACACACAAGCTGAAACGTCAAGACTGGGCCAAGAAATATCTCAAGACTGATTTTTCTAAGGTTTTATGGACTGATGAAATGAGAGTGAGACTTGATGGGCCAGATGGATGGGCCCGTGGCTGGATTGGTAAAGGGCAGAGAGCTCCAGTCCGACTCAGACGCCAGCAAGGTGGAGGTGGAGTACTGGTTTGGGCTGGTATCATCAAAGATGAGCTTGTGGGGCCTTTTCGGGTTGAGGATGGAGTCAAGCTCAACTCCCAGTCCTACTGCCAGTTTCTGGAAGACACCTTCTTCAAGCAGTGGTACAGGAAGAAGTCTGCATCCTTCAAGAAAAACATGATTTTCATGCAGGACAATGCTCCATCACATGCGTCCAAGTACTCCACAGCGTGACTGGCAAGAAAGGTTATAAAAGAAGAAAATCTAATGACATGGCCTCCTTGTTCACCTGATCTGAACCCCATTGAGAACCTGTGGTCCATCATCAAATGTGAGATTTACAAGGAGGGAAAACAGTACACCTCTCTGAACAGTGTCTGGGAGGCTGTGGTTGCTGCTGCACGCAATGTTGATGGTGAACAGATCAAAACACTGACAGAATCCATGGATGGCAGGCTTTTGAGTGTCCTTGCAAAGAAAGGTGGCTATATTGTCACTGATTTGTTTTTGTTTTGTTTTTGAATGTCAGAAATGTATATTTGTGAATGTTGAGATGTTATATTGGTTTCACTGGTAAAAATAAATAATTGAAATGGGTATATATTTGTTTTTTGTTAAGTTGCCTAATAATTATGCACAGTAATAGTCGCCTGCACACACAGATATCCCCCTAAAATAGCTATAACTAAAAACAAACTAAAAACTACTTCCAAAACTATTCAGCTTTGATATTAATGAGTTTTTTGGGTTCATTGAGAACATGGTTGTTGTTCAATAATAAAATTAATCCTCAAAAATACAACTTGCCTAATAATTCTGCACTCCCTGTATATATATATATATATATATATATATATATATATATATATATATATATATATATATATATATAAAACATAAAGCTTCAATGTGATAAAGGTAGATTTGCCACATAGATTCAATTGAACGCTTTTAAAAATGTTTAACTTCACTTTAACACTGCTATATGCCACACAATTATTGTTTGCACACTCTAGTGACCAGGGCCAACCTTATCATTTGCGGGGCCCTGGGCAAGATAAAGTTGTGGAGCCCCCAAGCCCAGTGCCTCCTAAAGCCATAAACCCTTCTAATAAACTAAATACAACATATACATTGCATCATCTCATACATTGCGAGGCCCCCCCAAAGAGCAGGGCCCTTGAAGGGTGCCCCTCTCGCCCTGCCCAAAAAACAGGTCTGCTAGTGACTCATTTATAGTTATCCGTAATTTTCTGTAGCAGGGAAGGTTAGGAAAGTTGCAATATGGTAGGGCCCATGGCTTTATGAACACTATGATGATCTAAAGCTCTCTGCTGTGGTGAGATTATCAGTACATATTATCAGTACTACTCCCTCAAAGAATTTTAGAAAGGCAAATATATGCCTCTTGTCATTGGCTCACCAGATGTGTGCAGCTAGCTCTCTGTACTGCATTGCTGCTCCGGAGCTGACTTTACAGGAGTCAAACACATAGTTATAAACAAGCAGCAGTGCTTTTTGGATTTTTCCATCCCTTTAAACAGATTGTATTAGTACATTGTATTACAGAACTAAAAGGGATAGTAAAGTTAAAATTAATCTTTCATGATTCAGATAGGGTATGTAATTTTAACCCCTTAACGACCGACGACGTATGCCATACGTCCTCAAAAAAAAAGCACTTAACGACCGAGGACGTATGGCATACGTCGTCGGTTTAACAGAGCACTGGAAGCGATCGAAATCGCTTCCAGCTGCTCTAACAGTATTGCAGGCTTGCCTTGAGGTCTAGGCATCCTGCAATACTGTTCCCGAGTGCCGGGACCGGATTGATCACTCCCCCACGAGTGATCACTTCCGGTTTCGCTCCACGTGGAGCCCGGCAGTGTTTTAGAGCATCGGAAGCGATCGGACACGCTTCCGATGCTCTGCTTGTTTGCTAAGTGCCTCGGTGGGTCGAGGCACTTAGTTAGTTATAAATTAAAATAAAAATATAAAAAAAAAAAAAAACGAATAATAAAAAAAAAAGCCCTAAATAGCCCCCCCCCCCCTCCCCCTTCACTAGGCATCCAAGATGGCGATGCCCAGTGCATCATGGGGCCTCTGGGGGTGTCCCTAGCCTGCATCATCATAGGGGCAAGCTAGGGTCACCCAATCTGAGCCTCCCACCCTAAAAAAAATAATAATAATAAAATACCCCATTTGTCTGATCATGTCAATATTTGTAAATATTGACTATGATCAGTGTGGATCTCCCTCCCTCTCCTCACTTGCCATTTTGTTGGAGAGAGAGAGACCTGTATTTAGCAAAGAGAGAGATTTATTTCTTTTATTTGTTAAAAAATATAGAACCAAAGGCTCTTTTCAGAGCCATTAACCCCTAGCTTGCCAGTGATCACTATATATCACTGGCAGTAACATAGGTGCACTTTTTTTTTGCTGCATTTTGCTGTCTGTGCGTTTTTTTAGGGGTTAATTTTGTTGTTGTAATTTTTAAAAAACCCAAAGGCTCTTTTCAGAAACATTTAGTTAATTTAATTTAATTTTCAGAGCCATTAACCCCTAGCTTGCCAGTGATCGCTATATATCACTGGCAGTAGCAAAGGTGCACTTTTTTTTTTGCTGCATTTTGCTGTCTGTGCATTTTTTTAGGGGTTAATTTTGTTGTTGTAATTTTTTAAAAACCCAAAGGCTCTTTTCAGAAACATTTAGTTAATTTAATTTAATTTTCAGAGCCATTAACCCCTAGCTTGCCAGTGATCGCTATATATCACTGGCAGTAGCAAAGGTGCACTTTTTTTTTGCTGCATTTTGCTGTCTGTGCATTTTTTTAGGGGTTAATTTTGTTGTTGTAATTTTTTAAAAACCCAAAGGCTCTTTTCAGAAACATTTAGTTAATTTAATTTAATTTTCAGAGCCATTAACCCCTAGCTTGCCAGTGATCGCTATATATCACTGGCAGTAGCAAAGGTGCACTTTTTTGCTAGTTAATTTAGTTAATTAATTTAGTTAATTTAATTTAATTTTCAGAGCCATTAACCTCTAGCTTGCCAGTGATCGCTATAAATCACTGGCAGTAGCATAGCTGTACTTTTTTGCTAGTTAATTTAGTTAATTAATTTAGTTAATTTAATTTTTTTTAGTAATTGTTTTCTGTGATACAAAAATGTCACAGAAAAGATATAGTGCTGAGGAGGCGTATGCCATCCTTGCGTCAGAGTCAGATGCCTCTATTTCTGACTCAGACCCCAATTTTGACCCTGCCATGTGCTCAGATACATCACTAGATGCAGTCTCAACTGATAGTGATGTATCTGTGGCTGCTAGCCCCCCTGCCAGCCCCCCTGCCAGCCCCCCTGCTAGCCCCCCTGCCAGAAGGAGGCGTGTTGCTGCCATTGCTGCTGAAGAGTGGGTAACGCCTCATCTCCAGAGGCCAGATATCCCACCCTTCACAGCAAATGCTGGCATAAAATATAGATGTGGCAGGTTTTAGCCCCCAGCAGTTTCTGGAAGTGTTTCTGGGCGATGATATATTGGGGAACATTGTCGCCCAAACTAATCGCTATATATCACTGGCAGTAGCAAAGGTGCACTTTTTTTTTGCTGCATTTTGCTGTCTGTGCATTTTTTTAGGGGTTAATTTTGTTGTTGTAATTTTTTAAAAACCCAAAGGCTCTTTTCAGAAACATTTAGTTAATTTAATTTAATTTTCAGAGCCATTAACCCCTAGCTTGCCAGTGATCGCTATATATCACTGGCAGTAGCAAAGGTGCACTTTTTTGCTAGTTAATTTAGTTAATTAATTTAGTTAATTTAATTTAATTTTCAGAGCCATTAACCTCTAGCTTGCCAGTGATCGCTATAAATCACTGGCAGTAGCATAGCTGTACTTTTTTGCTAGTTAATTTAGTTAATTAATTTAGTTAATTTAATTTTTTTTAGTAATTGTTTTCTGTGATACAAAAATGTCACAGAAAAGATATAGTGCTGAGGAGGCGTATGCCATCCTTGCGTCAGAGTCAGATGCCTCTATTTCTGACTCAGACCCCAATTTTGACCCTGCCATGTGCTCAGATACATCACTAGATGCAGTCTCAACTGATAGTGATGTATCTGTGGCTGCTAGCCCCCCTGCCAGCCCCCCTGCCAGCCCCCCTGCTAGCCCCCCTGCCAGAAGGAGGCGTGTTGCTGCCATTGCTGCTGAAGAGTGGGTAACGCCTCATCTCCAGAGGCCAGATATCCCACCCTTCACAGCAAATGCTGGCATAAATATAGATGTGGCAGGTTTTAGCCCCCAGCAGTTTCTGGAAGTGTTTCTGGGCGATGATATATTGGGGAACATTGTCGCCCAAACTAATTTATATGCCCATCAGTTCCGTGCTGCAAAGCCTGGAACATATTTGGCAAAGCAGCAATGGGCCCCCATCAATGTGCCAGAATTCAAAAAATTCTGGGCATTGACTATGCTGATGGGCATCATAAAGAAACCCTCCATTCGCTCCTACTGGAGTACTAGCCCCATCTGCTCTACCCCCATTTTCTCCCAGACTATGTCGAGGAAGAGGTATGAAATGATTCTGCATTTCATGCACTTCAGCGACAACAGCCTGTGCCCCCCTAGGGAGCATCCCCAATTTGACAGGCTGTATAAAATCCGCCCCCTGATAACCCACTTTTCTGCCAGGTTTGCAGAGGCTTATACACCTGGAAGGAATATATGCGTTGATGAATCCCTAATGAAGTATAAGGGAAGGCTGGGATTCAAGCAGTATATTCCTTCCAAACGCTCCAGATATGGGGTAAAGGTGTATAAGCTCTGTGACAGCGAGACTGGGTATACTCAGGCCTTCCGGGTGTATGAGGGAAAGGATAGCCACCTTGACCCTCCAGGTTGCCCAGAACATATGGGAACCACTGGCAAGATTGTCTGGGACCTGATATTACCCCTAATGAACAAAGGGTATCACTTGTACTTAGACAATTTTTATACAAGTGTCCTTTTGCTCAAGCTACTGTATTGCTTTGATACAGTAGCTTGCGGTACAATTAAAAAGAACCGCGCAGGTTTCCCAGGACAGCTTGTACGCACCCGGCTACGAAGGGGGGAGACCTCAGCTCTGCGCCAAGAGGAGCTGTTGGCACTGAAGTACAGAGACAAGAAGGATGTATACCTTCTTACCACCATCCACACAGAGAGGACGGTGGCGGTTTCTGTACGTGGCAGAGCTGAGATCATAAGGAAGCCAGTGTGCATCAAGTCTTATAACCGGCATATGGGTGGGGTTGATCTGGCTGATCAGCTGCTGCAGCCCTATCTAATTATGCGGAAGACAAGGGCCTGGTACAAAAAGGTTGCAATTTACCTAATGCAGATTGCAACCCACAACGCTTTTTTGTTGTTCAAAAAAGCAAACCCCAGAGTTAAAAAGACTTTTTTACAGTTTCAGCTCCAGATTATTACGGGGATTTTGTACCATGATGCACCTGCTCCCCGGGCGGTGATGGGAGAGAGCAGAGTTGGGGCTACCCATTTTATTTTTAAAATCCCCCCTAATGCCACAAAGCAGAAACCACAAAAAAAATGCAGAGTCTGTACCAAGAGGGGGAAGAGAAGGGACACCATATATTACTGTCCTGATTGCCCTGGACAGCCTGCACTCTGCATTGGGGACTGCTTCAAGCGGTACCATACAATGGTCAATTTTTAAAAAAAATAAATACATTTGCTGTTACATATATATATATTTTTTTGGTTATGTTTATAGTTAGATGTTTTTTTGTTTTTTTTACTTTTACTGTGCCAGATTTTTACATTTCACTACTCTATTTTTTTCTAAAATTGGGCCTGTTTTTTTTTTTAACCAAAACCCCTGTCAAACCTATGCATGGGGGACATAGGTGTTCTCAGGGTGCCTTGCAGAAAACAACCTGAAGTATGTTTTTGTAATAACTTACAACAGTCTCTCCTAAATTATAGTCAAAAAGCAATGTGTCTGTAAAAATGAAAATTGAAAAATTACCACCATACACTTTCTCCAATTTTTTGGGCTAAAACGGTTGCTTCAAAGGCATCAAAGCACACCATATATAATACCTTGGGGTGTCAACATTTAAAAAATATACACTTTGAATGCAATAAATAAAAGTGGGGTATGCGATAGGCCCCAAACTAAAGATAGGCCTATCAGAAGAAATACTCTCATTTTTAATAACTAAAATCACAAGTCATAAAATTGTAACATAACCTTCCCAAAATCCTGGCAAACCTATGCATGGGGGGCATAGGTGTACTCAGGGTGCCTTGCAGAAAACAACCTGAAGTATTATTTTGCAATAACTTACAACAATCTCTCCTAAATCATAGTCAAAAAGCAATGTGTCTGTAAAAATGAAAATTGAAAAATTACCACCATATACTTTCTCCAATTTTTTGGGCTAAAACGGTTGCTTCAAAGGCATCAAAGCACACCATATACAATACCTTGGGGTGTCAACATTTAAAAAATATACACTTTGAATGCAATAAATAAAAGTGGGGTATGTGATAGGCCCCAAACTAAAGATAGGCCTATCAGAAGAAATACTCTCATTTTTTATAACTAAAATCATGTAACATAACCTTCCCAAAATCCTGGCAAACCTATGCATGGGGGGCATAGGTGTACTCAGGGTGCCTTGCAGAAAACAACCTGAAGTATTCTTTTGCAATAACTTACAACAGTCTCTCCTAAATCATAGTAAAAAAGCAATGTGTCTGTAACAATGAAAATTGAAAAATTACCACCATATACTTTCTCCAATTTTTTGGGCTAAAACGGTTGCTTCAAAGGCATCAAAGCACACCATATACAATACCTTGGGGTGTCAACATTTAAAAAATATACACTTTGAATGCAATAAATAAAAGTGGGGTATGTGATAGGCCCCAAACTAAAGATAGGCCTATCAGAAGAAATACTCTCATTTTTAATAACTAAAATCATGTAACATAACCTTCCCAAAATCCTGGCAAACCTATGCATGGGGGGCATAGGTGTACTCAGGGTGCCTTGCAGAAAACAACCTGAAGTATTCTTTTGCAATAACTTACAACAGTCTCTCCTAAATCATAGTAAAAAAGCAATGTGTCTGTAACAATGAAAATTGAAAAATTACCACCATATACTTTCTCCAATTTTTTGGGCTAAAACGGTTGCTTCAAAGGCATCAAAGCACACCATATACAATACCTTGGGGTGTCAACATTTAAAAAATATACACTTTGAATGTAATAAATAAAAGTGGGGTATGTGATAGGCCCCAAACTAAAGATAGGCCTATCAGAAGAAATACTCTCATTTTTAATAACTAAAATCACAAGTCATAAAATTGTAACATAACCTTCCCAAAATCCTGGCAAACCTATGCATGGGGGGCATAGGTGTACTCAGGGTGCCTTGCAGAAAACAACCTGAAGTATTCTTTTGCAATAACTTACAACAATCTCTCCTAAATCATAGTCAAAAAGCAATGTGTCTGTAAAAATGAAAATTGAAAAATTACCACCATATACTTTCTCCAATTTTTTGGGCTAAAACCGTTGCTTCAAAGGCATCAAAGCACACCATATACAATACCTTGGGGTGTCAACATTTAAAAAATATACACTTTGAATGCAATAAATAAAAGTGGGGTATGTGATAGGCCCCAAACTAAAGATAGGCCTATCAGAAGAAATACTCTCATTTTTAATAACTAAAATCATGTAACATAACCTTGCCAAAATCCTGGCAAACCTATGCATGGGGGGCATAGGTGTACTCAGGGTGCCTTGCAGAAAACAACCTAAAGTATTCTTTTGCAATAACTTACAACAGTCTCTCCTAAATCATAGTAAAAAAGCAATGTGTCTGTAACAATGAAAATTGAAAAATTACCACCATATACTTTCTCCAATTTTTTGGGCTAAAACGGTTGCATCAAAGTCATCAAACCACTCCATGTATAATACCTTGGGGGGTCAACTTTTTAAATATAATCACATTTATGGAAAACAAATAAATTGGGGTATGTTAAAAGACCCCCAAAAAAAGACGATAGGCAAAGAAAATATGTTAAATGTGAAAAAAAATCACAAACACATGTCAGACATTTGGCATTGCACCGCCCAAACAAGCCACCAAACCTATGCATAGGTGGTATCACTGAACTCAGGAGATGTTGGTGACCACATATTGGTGTCTTCTTTGGTAGTAACACATAACAGGAGCTGTGAATCCATGTCTAAAGTACAATGTATGTGAAAAATAACACAAAGAAATGAATGCCCAATAGTTTGACAAAGACTAGTGGTTGAATTAGTGTATGGAAAGTGTTAAAACACCTGCATTTGAAATACCCTAGGATGTCTACTTTTCAAAAATATATGGTTTTATGGGGGTAAATTACATTGGCCGGCTTCAGAAATGTCTTAAATAGAACATGGGTGCATGGGATGTGAAAATGGGAAGTGTAAAAAATGGAATGCGCTTCCTAAAAATAAGGCCTTCTAGCCCCCAGAGAACCCAACACACCTATACATGGGTGGTATCACTGTACTCAGGAGATGTTGTTGAACACATATTGAGGTGTTTTTTGGCAGTAAACACATAACAGGAACTGAGAATCCATGCCTAAAGTACAATGTGTGTGAAAAATAACACAAAAAAATGACTACCCAAAAGTTTGACAAAGACTGGTGGTTAAATAAGTTCATGGAAAGTGTGAAAATACCAGCATTTCAAATACCCTAGGGTGTCTACTTCTCAAAAATATATGGTTTTATGGGGGTAAATTTCATTGACCGGCTTCAGAAATGTCCCAAATAGGACATGGGTGCATGATGACCGATGTGAAAATTCCAAGTTGAAAAACTGGAATGCGCTTCCTAAAAATAAGGCCTTCTAGCCCCCAGAGAACCCAACACACCTATACATGGGTGGTATCACTGTACTCAGGAGATGTTGTTGAACACATATTGAGGTGTTTTTTGGCAGTAAACACATAACAGGAACTGAGAATCCATGCCTAAAGTACAATGTGTGTGAAAAATAACACAAAAAAATGACTACCCAAAAGTTTGACAAAGACTGGTGGTTAAATAAGTTCATGGAAAGTGTGAAAATACCAGCATTTCAAATACCCTAGGGGGTCTACTTCTCAAAAATATATGGTTTTATGGGGGTAAATTTCATTGACCGGCTTCAGAAATGTCCCAAATAGGACATGGGTGCATGATGACCGATGTGAAAATTCCAAGTTGAAAAACTGGAATGCGCTTCCTAAAAATAAGGCCTTCTAGCCCCCAGAGAACCCAACACACCTATACATGGGTGGTATCACTGTACTCAGGAGATGTTGTTGAACACATATTGAGGTGTTTTTTGGCAGTAAACACATAACAGGAACTGAGAATCCATGCCTAAAGTACAATGTGTGTGAAAAATAACACAAAAAAATGACTACCCAAAAGTTTGACAAAGACTGGTGGTTAAATAAGTTCATGGAAAGTGTGAAAATACCAGCATTTCAAATACCATAGGGGGTCTACTTCTCAAAAATATATGGTTTTATGGGGGTAAATTTCATTGACCGGCTTCAGAAATGTCCCAAATAGGACATGGGTGCATGATGACCGATGTGAAAATTCCAAGTTGAAAAACTGGAATGCGCTTCCTAAAAATAAGGCCTTCTAGCCCCCAGAGAACCCAACACACCTATACATGGGTGGTATCACTGTACTCAGGAGATGTTGTTGAACACATATTGAGGTGTTTTTTGGCAGTAACACATAACAGGAACTGAGAATCCATGCCTAAAGTACAATGTGTGTGAAAAATAACACAAAAAAATGACTACCCAAAAGTTTGACAAAGACTGGTGGTTGAATTAGTGCATGGAAAGTGTTAAAATACAAGCATTTGAAATACCCTAGGGTGTCTACTTTTCAAAAATATATGGTTTGATGGGGGTAAATTCCATTGACCAGCTTCAGAAATGTCCCAAATAGGACATGGGTGCATGATAACCGATGTGAAAATTCCAAGTTGAAAAACTGGAATGCGCTTCCTAAAAATAAGGCCTTCTAGCCCCCAGAGAACCCAACACACCTATACATAGGTGGTATCGCTGTACTCAGGAGATGTTGTTGAACACATATTGAGGTGCTTTTTGGCAGTAACACATAACAGGAACTGAGAATCCATGCCTAAAATACAATGTGTGTGAAAAATAACACAAAAAAAATGACTACCCAAAAGTTTGACAAAGACTGGTGGTTGAATTAGTGCATGGAAAGTGTTAAAATACCAGCATTTGAAATACCCTAGGGTGTCTACTTTTCAAAAATATATGGTTTGATGGGGGTAAATTCCATTGGCCAGCTTCAGAAATGTCCCAAATAGGACATGGGTGCATGATGACCGATGTGAAAATTCCAAGTTGAAAAACTGGAATGCGCTTCCTAAAATTAAGGCCTTTTAGCCCCCAGAGAACCCGACACACCTATACATGGGTGGTATCACTGTACTCAGGAGATGTTGTTGAACACATATTGAGGGTTTTTTTGGCAGTAACACATAAAAGGAACTGAGAATCCATGCCTAAAGTACAATGTGTGTGAAAAATAACACAAAATAATGACTACCCAAAAGTTTGACAAAGACTGGTGGTTGAATTAGTGCATGGAAAGTGTTAAAATACAAGCATTTGAAATACCCTAGGGTGTCTACTTTTCAAAAATATATGGTTTGATGGGGGTAAATTCCATTGACCAGCTTCAGAAATGTCCCAAATAGGACATGGGTGCATGATGACCGATGTGAAAATTCCAAGTTGAAAAACTGGAATGCGCTTCCTAAAATTAAGGCCTTTTAGCCCCCAGAGAACCCGACACACCTATACATGGGTGGTATCACTGTACTCAGGAGATGTTGTTGAACACATATTGAGGTTTTTTTTGGTAGTAACACATAACAGGAACTGAGAATCCATGCCTAAAGTACAATGTGTGTGAAAAATAACACAAAATAATGACTACCCAAAAGTTTGACAAAGACTGGTGGTTGAATTAGTGCATGGAAAGTGTTAAAATACAAGCATTTGAAATACCCTAGGGTGTCTACTTTTCAAAAATATATGGTTTGATGGGGGTAAATTCCATTGACCAGCTTCAGAAATGTCCCAAATAGGACATGGGTGCATGATGACCGATGTGAAAATTCCAAGTTGAAAAACTGGAATGCGCTTCCTAAAAATAAGGCCTTCTAGCCCCCAGAGAACCCAACACACCTATACATAGGTGGTATCGCTGTACTCAGGAGATGTTGTTGAACACATATTGAGGTGCTTTTTGGCAGTAACACATAACAGGAACTGAGAATCCATGCCTAAAATACAATGTGTGTGAAAAATAACACAAAAAAAATGACTACCCAAAAGTTTGACAAAGACTGGTGGTTGAATTAGTGCATGGAAAGTGTTAAAATACCAGCATTTGAAATACCCTAGGGTGTCTACTTTTCAAAAATATATGGTTTGATGGGGGTAAATTCCATTGGCCAGCTTCAGAAATGTCCCAAATAGGACATGGGTGCATGATGACCGATGTGAAAATTCCAAGTTGAAAAACTGGAATGCGCTTCCTAAAATTAAGGCCTTTTAGCCCCCAGAGAACCCGACACACCTATACATGGGTGGTATCACTGTACTCAGGAGATGTTGTTGAACACATATTGAGGTTTTTTTTGGCAGTAACACATAAAAGGAACTGAGAATCCATGCCTAAAGTACAATGTGTGTGAAAAATAACACAAAATAATGACTACCCAAAAGTTTGACAAAGACTGGTGGTTGAATTAGTGCATGGAAAGTGTTAAAATACAAGCATTTGAAATACCCTAGGGTGTCTACTTTTCAAAAATATATGGTTTGATGGGGGTAAATTCCATTGACCAGCTTCAGAAATGTCCCAAATAGGACATGGGTGCATGATGACCGATGTGAAAATTCCAAGTTGAAAAACTGGAATGCGCTTCCTAAAATTAAGGCCTTTTAGCCCCCAGAGAACCCGACACACCTATACATGGGTGGTATCACTGTACTCAGGAGATGTTGTTGAACACATATTGAGGTTTTTTTTTGGCAGTAACACATAAAAGGAACTGAGAATCCATGCCTAAAGTACAATGTGTGTGAAAAATAACACAAAATAATGACTACCCAAAAGTTTGACAAAGACTGGTGGTTGAATTAGTGCATGGAAAGTGTTAAAATACAAGCATTTGAAATACCCTAGGGTGTCTACTTTTCAAAAATATATGGTTTGATGGGGGTAAATTCCATTGACCAGCTTCAGAAATGTCCCAAATAGGACATGGGTGCATGATGACCGATGTGAAAATTCCAAGTTGAAAAACTGGAATGCGCTTCCTAAAATTAAGGCCTTTTAGCCCCCAGAGAACCCGACACACCTATACATGGGTGGTATCACTGTACTCAGGAGATGTTGTTGAACACATATTGAGGTTTTTTTTGGCAGTAACACATAACAGGAACTGAGAATCCATGCCTAAAGTACAATGTGTGTGAAAAATAACACAAAATAATGACTACCCAAAAGTTTGACAAAGACTGGTGGTTGAATTAGTGCATGGAAAGTGTTAAAATACAAGCATTTGAAATACCCTAGGGTGTCTACTTTTCAAAAATATATGGTTTGATGGGGGTAAATTCCATTGACCAGCTTCAGAAATGTCCCAAATAGGACATGGGTGCATGATGACCGATGTGAAAATTCCAAGTTGAAAAACTGGAATGCGCTTCCTAAAATTAAGGCCTTTTAGCCCCCAGAGAACCCGACACACCTATACATGGGTGGTATCACTGTACTCAGGAGATGTTGTTGAACACATATTGAGGTTTTTTTTGGTAGTAACACATAACAGGAACTGAGAATCCATGCCTAAAGTACAATGTGTGTGAAAAATAACACAAAATAATGACTACCCAAAAGTTTGACAAAGACTGGTGGTTGAATTAGTGCATGGAAAGTGTTAAAATACAAGCATTTGAAATACCCTAGGGTGTCTACTTTTCAAAAATATATGGTTTGATGGGGGTAAATTCCATTGACCAGCTTCAGAAATGTCCCAAATAGGACATGGGTGCATGATGACCGATGTGAAAATTCCAAGTTGAAAAACTGGAATGCGCTTCCTAAAAATAAGGCCTTCTAGCCCCCAGAGAACCCAACACACCTATACATAGGTGGTATCGCTGTACTCAGGAGATGTTGTTGAACACATATTGAGGTGCTTTTTGGCAGTAACACATAACAGGAACTGAGAATCCATGCCTAAAATACAATGTGTGTGAAAAATAACACAAAAAAAATGACTACCCAAAAGTTTGACAAAGACTGGTGGTTGAATTAGTGCATGGAAAGTGTTAAAATACCAGCATTTGAAATACCCTAGGGTGTCTACTTTTCAAAAATATATGGTTTGATGGGGGTAAATTCCATTGGCCAGCTTCAGAAATGTCCCAAATAGGACATGGGTGCATGATGACCGATGTGAAAATTCCAAGTTGAAAAACTGGAATGCGCTTCCTAAAATTAAGGCCTTTTAGCCCCCAGAGAACCCGACACACCTATACATGGGTGGTATCACTGTACTCAGGAGATGTTGTTGAACACATATTGAGTTTTTTTTTGGCAGTAACACATAACAGGAACTGAGAATCCATGCCTAAAGTACAATGTGTGTGAAAAATAACACAAAATAATGACTACCCAAAAGTTTGACAAAGACTGGTGGTTGAATTAGTGCATGGAAAGTGTTAAAATACAAGCATTTGAAATACCCTAGGGTGTCTACTTTTCAAAAATATATGGTTTGATGGGGGTAAATTCCATTGACCAGCTTCAGAAATGTCCCAAATAGGACATGGGTGCATGATGACCGATGTGAAAATTCCAAGTTGAAAAACTGGAATGCGCTCCCTAAAAATAAGAGCTTTTAGCCCCCCGAGAACCCGACACACCTATACATGGGTGGTATCACTGTACCCAGGAGATGCTGCTGAAGACATATGAGGGTGTTATTTGGCAGTAACCCTTAATATTATCAGTAAATGTATTCTTAAATTGCTATTTTGTCAAAAAATCAAATTATTTTTTTTTCCCCCCCAAACTTTGGCATAGATTGGTGGTAAAATGGTTGCATGAAAAAAGTCAAAATACCCCAAGTTTAATACCTTAGGTTGTCTTCTTTTAAAAAATATATACATTTGAAGGGTTATTCAGGGATTCATGACAGATATTGGTGTTACAATGTAACTATCGCCAATTTTGAAAAAACATGGTTTTGAAATAGCAAAGTGCTACTTGTACTTATTGCCCTATAACTTGCAAAAAAAGCAAAGAACATGTAAACATTGGGTATTTATAAACTCAGGACAAAATTTTGAAACTGTTTAGCATTGGTATTTTATGGTGGTTGTAGATGTGTAAGAGATTTTGGGGCTCAAAGTTAGAAAAAGTGCATTTTTTTTTCATTTTTTCCTCATATTTTATATTTTTTTTTATAGTAAATTATAAGATATGATGAAAAAAATGGTATCTTTAGAAAGTCCATTTAATGGCGAGAAAAACAGTATATAATATGTGTGGGTACAGTAAATGAGTAAGAGGAAAATTACAGTTAAATACAAACATCGCAGAAATGCAAAAATAGCCTTGGTCCCAGATGGTCAACAAATTGAAAAGTGGTCTGGTCACTAAGGGGTTAAACAACTTTCTAATTTACTTTTATCAGCAAATTTTCTTTCTTCTCTTGTTATTCTTAGTTGAAAGCTAAACCAAGGGAGTCTTGTATGCTTATTTCTAAGCCTTTGAAGGCCACCTCTAATCTGAATGCATTTGATATTTTTTCAAAAAATTTTCACAGATAGAGGGCGTTAGTTCATTGTGCTCATGCGCATGAAGTTATTTAAGAGTCAGCACTAATTGCCTGAAATGCAAGTCTGTCAAAAGATCTTAGCTAAGGAGGCAGTCATCAGAATCTTAGATACATTGTAATTACAGAGGTAAAAAATATATTTATATAACAATGTTGGTTATGCAAAACTGGGTAATGGCAAATAAAGGGATTATTTATCTTTTTAAACAATAACAGTTTGGTGTTTACTGTCCCTTTAAGGTTTTTTTATAAGCACTACTTATTTATTCTGTCTTCAGGGGTTAAATAATCAGGCAATGCCCTGTCACATCACAAAGGAAGTATTTTTGCATCTATGGCAGTTCTGTCTCCGTATGCATAATTCTCATAAAATCATTTATCATTTTATGTACATGAATATTTATCAACATATGTATCAAGGCACTCTCCACAGCAACAGAGCTAGATCTCTCATTGTATTAATATACTCATTTTTATATTGGTTTTATTAGATGTAGTTCCTACTTTCTGGCCTGGAAGAAAATAATTGCAATAACATGAACACCAATTATGTAAATATATAGCATTTCCAGTCCCTTAATATTTATACTGAGCACAAAAATGATTACTTTTTTCCCTTTTTGAACAAAGTCAAATTACTTGCCATAGGGATTCATCAAAATTCTGTATTATTCTTATTAATCTTCAATATTGCTGGAAATTCACTTTACTCATACAGATTTCACATTCAAGCTGAATAAAGATGCTAATTCCCCTTTAGATAAATGTATTCAAAGTGTGAGGTGTATCTCCTAGCTTTAGGACTTGGGAATAATGAACTAAAAACAGAAATATTAGATATAATTATATCAGCAGTAGCTATAGCCAGACATATGTTGAGTTATAATTGATTATTCTATAGTTCATCATTTACATTTTTTCTTCCAACACTGAGCCCATCAAATATTACAGCTGAGCATTACGAGCAGTTCTACCAAGAAAGTGAAGAGATGGGTGGTTCTGGGCATTTGGGCTGTACCGGAGACTGAGTCTTATCTGGGTAGATTAAGAGGAATCGCCACACTTGCTAGTTTGGACATTTCTAAGCAGATTTAGGACAGTCCCAGAATTTTTTACTATCTGCTATCAAATGTATGTCTTTATTTTAGTCTTCTTTTTTGGTCTTCATTATGGAATACTGAGTTAGGCCTAGGAGTGTGCATGTGTGCTCTGTCTGAATCTAAATCATGAATCTAGCCTACAAAAACCCATATGAAGAGTATGTTTAATCTCTGCTACCAATAGATCACTAAATGCTGACCAGTAGTCACAATACTGTTGTGTGATTTCCCACTTCCCTCTCAGCCAGTAGTGATCATATGGGCTCAAGTTAAAGGAAATATAAAAATCTGCCTTGTTCGAGTATTTTCCATACCTCTAGAAAAAATTCAAATCCAAGTTTAGAATTTCTTATGCTTAAAGGGACACTGAATCCAACGTTTTTCTTTTGTGATTCAGATAGAGCATGCAATATTTTTTTTTTAATTCTTTTTATTAACAAGGGTAGTCGAGAAGTTACATATAATGCATACATAGATCCGTACAGAATCAAGGAACAAAGATTCAAAGAAATTGTCATTGAGCGGGTTTACATCATTAGACATATGCTAGCTAACAATAGGATATTAACTATAGTTGGATCCGATCATTCATATGACCTTAATAGGAGTAGCAGTCAATTTCCAGCTACCTCTAAGAGTGTTAATTGCATGTGATCTCGACACCCTTTCATTTTATCAATAACAAACTAAAAAATTAAACACTAATTATCCATGTAAAACATGGGGTCTATTGTGTGTATATGTTTGACTTGCTCAATGAGATCCTTGTTGCCTATAAAAAAAATAAAGTGAAAGGGAACGGTGCGCTGTTACAACACCATTCTACCTTCTTCTCTCCGTCTCCCAACCCTCCCCCCTGCCCCAACGAACCTCCGCTCTTTAACCAGAGTGACTTTTCACCATCTCACCTCAAATCAATAGCTGTGTCAGGAGTTTCTCACACCCTTCACTACCTCTCTCAGTCTCTTCAGTCTCATATAGTCTTAGCCAGTTGCCTATCAGTGACTCTGAAAGTAGTAATTCTGTCTGAGCGAAGGGGCCTAGAACTTGCTTTAGTATTGCTAGATTTTGTTTTAGTAAGAAGGGTTCCCATTTGTTTAGAAACGGTTGCAGTCTGCGTTCAACATCTAGGTTTAAGTTAAATTGTTCAGTAAATAACAGTCTGTACACCCCCCGTTTGAACTGTGAAATGGTCAGGACACTATTATACGTCCAGTGATGCAATATGCAGTTTCTAGCCACAAACATAAATAGAGTTAGTAACTTATGGAGTCTTCTCGGTTGGCCCTCCCAATCAAAGAGACAAATCTGCTTAATATCAAGAATGACGGTGGTCCCCAGCGCCTTTCCTAGCCAAAACTGTATGCGGAACCAGAATTGCCTAACTAATGGACAATTGAAAAAATAGTGAGGAACATCCGGAGCCCCCGCCCCACACTTTCTGCAATTGTTTGGATGCTGAGGGTTCCATTTAGACAGTCTTTTTGGAGTGATATAATCAAAGTGTAACATTCGTATCTGTGCCTCCCGGAATGTCATGCTCAGTGTCGCCTTTTTGGCAAGCTCTAAACTCTTTTGTAGTGTTGAGTAAGGTACATCAGCCATACCCCTCCGCAACCATTTGTCCAGTATTTGAAACTGTGTTTTAGAGTTCAATTTATGTAGAAGGGCCTTATAGATCCCAGACAAGGAAAAGACACCAGCCAAAAAGGCTGTTTGTGTAATGGCAAAAGGAGGAGTACACCAAAAATTGGGGTCAGTCCACCTAAGTGTGTCTATATAGTGGCGTGCCTGTAGGTATGCATAGAATTGGTTGTTCGGGAGGGAGAATTTAGTACTGAGATTATGAAATGTTTTAGTTGTGCGCGTAAGGGGGTCCAAAAGGTACCCTTCTCCCTCCACTGCCTGAAAGGCAGGGTATCTGAACCTGCCGGGAAGTCAAGGTTCCCAATCAAGGGTAATAGCCTAGGGGAAGGGCGAGTCAGGTCCAGCATTCTATGAGCCCTACGCCATGCAGCCAAAGGTCCTTTGTATAGGATGGAGGATTTAAGGTGTGAGGGGGAGTCTCCTGGGCATAGATATGCTACCCCAATAGGGGCCAACACCGCACTCTCCAGGTCCGCATCCCCAAAGTGTGAAGTCTCCAACTGCCAGTCCAGCACAATTCTAATTAATAGAGCATGAAATTTTAAGCAACTTTCTAATTTACTCCTATTATCAATTTTTCTTAGTTCTCTTGCTATCTTTATTTGAAAAAGAATGCATCTAAGCTTTTTTTGGTTTAGTACTCTGGACAGCACCTTTTTAATTGGTGGATGAGTTTATCCACCAATCAGCAAGAACAACCCAGGTTGTTCACCAAAAACGGCAACTAAACTTACATTCTTGCATTTCAAATAAAGATACCAGGAGAATGAAGAAAATTTGATAATAGGAGTAAATTAGAAAGTTGCTTAAAATTGCATGCTCTATCTGAATCACAAAATAAAAAATTTGGGTTCAGTGTCCCTTTAAGTGAGTTTGGAAAAAAAAAAAGTAAAACCTTGTCTCACTACAGAAAGGCCACCCCTGCTCACTCAGTTTTCTTGTGCAAGTCATCAAATCAAGGGTTGCAAAAGTGCATATCTCCCATTTAGGACTGTAAATATCCTTATATCAGAAGGGGAGCGTGCTGGGTGTTCGTTAGGCATGTGCATTTAGAGGTTTCAGATGCCTCAGAATGCGGAAGGCGGCAGACACTTGTGACGTGCGGCTCTTTTCTGAGCCGGATTTCTTCTTGTGAATGTGCAGCACACTAAGATCTGGATTTGCACAAGAAGAAATCCGGCTCAGAAAAGTGGCTAACGTCACAAACTGAAGCCTTCTTCTTAGGGATGGGTGAATGTGCTAAAAGTGTAATTTGTTGGGCAAAATGAATAGACCTGTGGACAATTCGTTTTGGACAATCAAATGTTGATAAGAATGAAAATCCATTAAAATTCGGTAATCGAATGTTATTTCTGGTTTTCAAATGTTAATTTCATTTTGAATGTTCATAATTAGATCAAATATCTACATTCCAAATTTTGAATGTAGCATTCGATTTAACAAATACTATACAGAAGTTCTATAATTCATGTGGTAGGGGATTTAGTAAATTGATACATAATAGATACAAATATATCAGTTTGAATGTTTCTATTTTGAATATTGCATAATTCAAATATTATGTTAAAAGAGAGCATTAGAAATACTATTACAAATATTCATTCAAGTTTTTTTTAATTCGAATATTGCATAATTCGAATTGAATTATTAGAAAATTTCAAATCGAATATTACAATTAAAGAAAGCATTAGAAATACTATTATATTAAACGAATGTTAGAATGTTGTACAAACATTTAAAACGAACGAACAAATGTGTTAAAATGTGTTTAATTTTTCGTCCATCCCTACTACTTCTGCATTTGGAAGCATCAGAAACCTCCAAATGCACATGCCTAGGGGCCAATTTATCAAATGCCGGAGCATTGCTAAATGCCGACAGGATATGCTGTTGGCATTTATCATTGCACAAGCATTTCTGATTAAATGCTTGTGCAATGTCGCCCCCTGCACATTCGCAGCCAATAGGCCGTTAGCAGGGGCCGTCAATCATCCCGATCGTATCTGATCGAGATGATTGCAGTCCGTCCACCTCAAAGGTGGCGGTCTGAAAACCGCTGCTTCTTAACTCCTGTTTCCGGCGAGCCGGTAGGCTCGTGCAAAATAAGCAGCGTCCGCTGCTTAATAAACCAGCCCCCTAGTGTTAACAGTTACCTATGTGTTTCACCTCTTAGCAAGGGGATTATTAGAATTTATTTGTAACGCGTCATAAACATGTAGAACTTCTATTTCAATCTGTTACAATTGTAGTGCAAATCACTTTGTATGGCTTTTTGCAGTCTGTTCGAATTCAAAGCCATTTAAATCTATATGAAAATTCTAAAAATTCACTTTTTTTTTTGTTCATCCTGATCATTTGTTACAAAAAACAACTGCTACAGATTGCATGGGGGCATTTTAAAGGGACAGTCTACACCTGAATTGTTATTGTTTTAAAAGATAGACAATCCCTTTATTTCCCATTCCCTAGTTTTGCTTAACCAACACAGTTATATTAATATACTTCTTACCTCTGTGATTACCTTGTATCTAAGCCTCTGCAGACTGCCCCGTTATTTCAGTTCTTTTGACAGACATGCATTTTAGCCAATCAGTGCTGACTCTTAGGTAACTCCACATGCGTGAGCACAGTGTTATCTATAAGAAACATATGAAATAAAGCCCTCTAGTGGTGAAAAACTGTCAAAATGCATTCAGATAAGAGACGGCCTTCAAAGGCTAAGAAATAAGCATATGAACCTCCTATGTTTAGCTTTCAACTAAGAATACCAAGAGAACAAAGCAAAATTGGTGATAAAAGTAAATTGAAAAGTGGTTTACAATTACATGCATTATCTGAATCATGAAAGTTTATTTTGGACTAGACCGTCCCTTTAATCAAAGTATTTCAATCCATGAGAAAACAATTTTAAAGCAACTTTTAATTTTTACATTTTTTTTTAATTCAATAGCCTTGACCTGTCGAAATCACATTTTATTCAGAATGGCATTTCTGTACTGTTTTTCCAATTATAATTTGTGATATGTATAAAATGGTAATGCAGGCATCAACAGGTTAATAATGATAGTACTTAAGTGTCTGGGTGCTTACAAGGTTTAATTATAGAATTACACACATTTATATATAAAATTGTTATAATTGTTTAAAGGGACAGTAGACATCTTGTAATTACAAGACATTTCCATTGTGTTGCTATAGAATAACATATCAGCCGAATCTAAACATTTTAAAAACACATTAAGATAATTTTTACTGAAGTTATTTTTCAATAGTTAAACTCCACCCAAAATTTGCCTTATTTGGAGGAACGAATCCGGGCTTTAGTTTACAGACAGCAAGGCTAGTCACCTTCATAAAGCTAGTTTAAAGGGACAGTATACACCAATTTTCATTTAACTGCATGTAATATACACTACTATAAAGAAGAATATGCACAGATATGGATATAAAAATCCAGTATAAAAACATAATTTATGCTTACCTGATAAATGTATTTCTTTTGTAGTGTGTTCAGTCCACGGGTCATCCATTACTTATGGGATATATTCTCCTTCCCAACAGGAAGTTGCAAGAGGATCACCCAAGCAGAGCTGCTATATAGCTCCTCCCCTCACATGTCATATCCAGTCATTCGACCGAAACAAGACGAGAAAGGAGAAACTATAAGGTGCAGTGGTGACTGGAGTTATAATTTTAAAATTTAGAACCTGCCTTAAAAGGACAGGGCAGGCCGTGGACTGAACACACTACAAGAGAAATAAATTTATCAGGTAAGCATAAATTATGTTTTCTCTTGTTAAGTGTGTTCAGTCCACGGGTCATCCATTACTTATGGGATACTAATACCAAAGCTAAGTACACGGATGATGGGAGGGACAAGGCAGGACCATTAAACAGAAGGAACCACTGCCTGTAGAACCTTTCTCCCAAAACCAGCCTCCGAAGAAGCGAAAGTGTAAAATTTGTAAAATTTGGAAAAAGTATGAAGTGAAGACCAAGTTGCAGCCTTGCAAATCTGTTCAACAGAGGCCTCATTCTTAAAGGCCCAGATGGAAGCCACAGCTCTAGTGGAATGAGCTGTAATTCTTTCAGGAGGCTGCTGTCCAGCAGTCTCATAGGCTAAACGTATTATGCTACGAAGCCAAAAAGAGAGAGAGGTAGCTGAAGCCTTTTGACCTCTCCTCTGTCCAGAGTAAACGACAAACAGAGAAGAAGTTTGTCTAAAATCTTTAGTTGCCTGTAAGTAGAACTTCAGAGCACGGACCACGTCTAGATTATGCAAAAGACGTTCCTTCTTTGAAGAAGGATTAGGACATAACGATGGAACAACAATCTCTTGATTGATATTCCTGTTAGAAACAACCTTAGGTAAAAACCCAGGTTTAGTACGCAGAACTACCTTATCTGAATGAAAGATCAGATAAGGAGAGTCACAATGTAAGGCAGATAACTCAGAGACTCTTCGAGCCGAGGAAATAGCCATCAAAAACAAAACTTTCCAAGATAAAAGCTTAATATAAATGGCATGAAGGGGTTCAAACGGAACACCCTGAAGAACTTTAAGAACCAAGTTTAAGCTCCACGGAGGAGCAACAGCTTTAAACACAGGCTTAATTCTAGCCAAAGCCTGACAAAAGGCCTGGACGTCTGGATGCTCTGCCAGACGTTTGTGTAAAAAGAATAGACAGAGCTTAAATCTGTCCCTTCAGCGAACTAGCGGATAAACCCTTTTCTAAACCCTCTTGTAGAAAAGCTAATATCCTAGGAATCCTAACCTTACTCCATGAGTAACTCTTGGATTCGCACCAAAATAAATATTTACGCCATATCTTATGGTAAATTTTTCTTGTCACAGGTTTCCGAGCCTGTATTAACGTATCAATAACCGAATCCGAAAACCCACACTTTGATAGAATCAAGTGTTCAATTTCCAGGCAGTCAGCCTCAGAGAAATTAGGTTTGGATGGTTGAAAGGACCCTGGATTAGAAGGTCCTGCCTCAGGGGTAGAGACCATGGTGGACAGGACGACATGTCCACTAGGTCTGCATACCAGGTCCTGCGTGGCCACGCAGGTGCTATCAGAATTACCAATGCCCTCTCCTGTTTGATCCTGGCAATCAGCCGAGGTAGCAACGGAAATGGTGGAAACACATAAGCTATGTTGAAAACCCAAGGGGCTGCTAATGCATCTACCAGCACCGCTCCCGTGTCCCTGGACCTGGATCCGTAACAAGGAAGCTTCGCGTTCTGGCGAGATGCCATGAGATCCAGATCCGGTTTGCCCCAACGACGAATCAGTTGAGCAAATACCTCTGGGTGAAGTTCCCACTCTCCCGGATGAAAAGTCTGGCGACTTAGGAAATCCGCCTCCCAGTTCTCTACGCCTGGGATGTGAATCACTGACAGGTGGCAAGAGTTAGACTCTGCCCAGCGAATTATCTTCAAGACTTCCAACATCGCTAGGGAACTCCTGGTTCCCCCTTGATGATTGATGTAAGCCACAGTCGTGATATTGTCCGACTGAAATCTGATGAACCTCAGCTTTGCTAACTGAGGCCAAGCTAGAAGAGCATTGAATATTGCTCTTAATTCTAGAATGTTTATTGGGAGGAGTTTCTCCTCCTGAGTCCACGATCCCTGAGCCTTCAGGGAATTCCAGACTGCTCCCCAGCCTAGAAGGCTGACATCCGTTGTTACAATCGTCCAATCTGGCCTGCGAAAGATCATTCCTTTGGACAGATGAACCGGTGACAACCACCAGAGAAGCGAATCTCTGGTCTCCTGGTCCAGATTCAGCAAAGGGGACAGATCTGAGTAATCCCCGTTCCATTGACTGAGCATGCATAGTTGCAGCGGTCTGAGATGCAGGCGCGCAAATGGCACTATGTCCATCGCCGCGACCATTAAGCCGATTACCTCCATGCACTGAGCTACTGATGGGCTTGGAATGGAATGAAGGATACAGCAAGCATTGAGAATCTTTGATAACCTGGACTCCGTCAGGTAAATCTTCATCTCTACAGAATCTATAAGAGTCCCAAGAAAAGGAACCCTTGTGAGTGGTAACAGAGAACTCTTTTCCACGTTCACTTTCCACCCATGCGACCTCAGAAATGCTAGAACTATCTCTGTATGAGACTTTGCATTCTGAAAACTTGACGCTTGTATCAGAATGTCGTCTAGGTACGGAGCCACCGCTATGCCTCGTGGTCTTAGTACCGCCAGAAGTGAGCCCAGAACCTTCGTAAAAATTCTCGGGGCCGTGGCTAACCCGAAGGGAAGAGCCACAAACTGGTAATGCCTGTCTAGAAAGGCAAACCTCAGGTACCGATAATGATCTTTGTGAATCGGTATATGAAGGTAAGCATCCTTTAAGTCCACCATGGTCATATATTGACCCTCTTGAATCATGGGTAGGATGGTTCGAATGGTTTCCATCTTGAACGATGGTACCCTTAGGAATTTGTTTAAGATCTTTAAGTCCAAGATTGGTCTGAAGGTTCCCTCTTTTTTGGGAACCACAAATAGATTTGAGTAAAATCCTTGTCCCTGTTCCGATCGCGGAACTGAGTGGATCACCCCCATAATTAAGAGGTCTTGTACACATTGTAGAAATGCCTCTCTCTTTACTAGGTTTGTCGATAACCTCGAAAGATGGAACCTCCCTTGTGGAGGAGAGGATTTGAAATCCAGAAGGTATCCCTGAGATATAATCTTTAACGTCCAGGGATCCTGCACATCTCTTGCCCAAGCCTGGGCAAAGAGAGAAAGTCTGCCCCCCACTAAATCAGTCTCTGGATAGGGGGCCCTGACTTCATGCTGTCTTAGGGGCAGGAGCAGGCTTTCTGGCCTGCTTGCCCTTGTTCCATGACTGGTTGCCTTTCCAACCTTGTCTGTAACGAGCAGTAGTTCCTTCCTGTTTTGGAGCGGAGGAAGTCGATGCTGCTCCTGCCTTGAAGTTACGAAAGGCACGAAAATTAGACTGTTTGGCCTTTGGTTTGGCCCTGTCCTGAGGAAGGGCGTGGCTCTTACCTCCCGTAATGTCAGCAATAATTTCCTTCAAGCCGGGCCCGAATAAGGTCTGCCCTTTGAAAGGAATGTTAAGTAGTTTAGACTTGGAAGTTACATCCGCTGACCAGGATTTAAGCCAGAGCGCTCTGCGCGCCTGTATGGCGAATCCGGAATTTTTAGCCGTAAGTTTGGTTAGATGTACTACGGCATCTGAAGCAAACGCATTAGCTTGCTTAAGGGTTCTAACTTTGCTCAAGGCCTCATCCAACGGCTCTGTGCGAATCGCCTCTTCCAGAGACTCAAACCAGAATGCCGCTGCAGCCGTAACAGGCGCAATGCATGCAAGAGGCTGCAATATAAAACCCTGTTGAACAAACATTTTCTTAAGATAACCCTCCAATTTTTTATCCATTGGATCTGAGAAAGCACAGCTATCCTCCACCGGGATAGTGGTACTCTTGGCTAACGTAGAAACTGCTCCCTCCACCTTAGGGACCGTCTGCCATAAGTCTCGTGTGGTGGTGTCTATAGGGAACATTTTTCTAAATATCGGGGGAGGGGAAAAAGGCACACCGGGTCTATCCCACTCCTTACTTATAATTTCTGTAAGTCTTTTAGGTATAGGAAAAACGTCAGTACACACCGGTACCGCATAGTATCTATCCAACCTACACAATTTCTCTGGAATTGCCACCGTGTCGCAATCATTCAGAGCCGCTAAAACCTCCCCTAGTAACACACGGAGGTTCTCAAGCTTAAATTAAAAATTTGAAATTTCTGAATCCGGTCTCCCCGGATCAGAACCGTCACCGACAGAATGAAGCTCACCGTCCTCATGTTCTGCAAATTGTGACGCAGTATCAGACATGGCTCTCGTGTCATCAGTGCGCTCTGTCCTTAACCCAGAGCTATCGCGTTTGCCCCTTAATTCGGGCATATTATATAATACTTCTTTCATAACATTAGCCATATCATGTAAAGTGATTTGTAAGGGCCTAGATGTACTAGGTGTCTCAATCCTACGCATCTCCCGAGCGGGAGACGCAGGTACTGACACGTGAGGAGAGTTAGGCGGCATAACTTCCCCCTCGTTGTCTGGTGATAGCTTCTTTATCGGTACAGATTGACTTTTATTCAAAGCAATATCAATACAATTGGTACACATCGTTCTATTGGGCTCCACATTGGCTTTTGAACATGATGAACAAACAGTTTCCTCTGAATCAGACATGTTTAAAACAGACTTAGCAGTGAAAAAAATTAACAAGCTTGGAAATCACTTTCAATAAGTTTTACAAGCAATATAAAAAACGCTGCAGCGCTTCAAAAATACAGATATAATTAAACAATTCTTAACAAGAAGTGTATTATTAGCAGAGGATTGCACCCATTAGCAAAAGGATGATTAACCCCTCGATACCCAAAACGGATAAAACAGATATCAATTAAGATTTAACGCTTTTAATCACAGTCAGCACACTGTCACAGATCTGCTGTGACTGATTACCTCCCTCACAAATGAAATTTGCAGACCCCTGAGCTCTCTAGAGACGTCCTGGATCAAGGAGGAAGAAGCAGAAAGACTGTGCAATAATTTTAACTGCGCAACAAGGCGCTAAAACCAGGGCCCTCCCACTCCAATCACAACAGTGGGAGCCCTGATATAACGGTTTCCATGCAGAAAAATATGTTAGCCATGTGGAAAAAATCATGCCCAAAGCGATTTATCACCAAAGTACCTCACAAAAAAATGAATAACATGCCAGTAAACGTTTTATTAAAAAAAAAAAACATTTTTCAATGTCATGCAAAGCTATCACTAAGCCTGCTACCAGTCGCTACCACTGCAGAGAAGACTTAAGTATTATTTCAGTGTTAACAGTATTTTCTCAGTCAAATTCTAGTCCCTAGAATATAACTCGACTGCGCATACATTTATCAGCCTGATACCAGTTGCTACTACTGCATTTAAGGCTGTACTTACATCATACGGTAACAGCAGTATTTTCTTAGTCAATTCCATTCCCAGAAAATAAAGTACTGCACATACCTCATTTGCGGAGGACCCCGCATGCTATTCCCAGTTTCTGAAGTTACCCCACTCCTCAGAATGTCGAGAACAGCCAGTAGATCTTAGTTACGCCTGCTAAGATCATAGATAAAAAACACAGGCAGTTTCTTCTTCCAAATACTGCCTGAGATAGAAAAACAGCACACTCCGTTGCCATTTAAAATAACAAACTTTTGATTGAAGAATAGTTAAGTAAAAACTCCAGCTCCTCTCGCGACCTCCTTCTTTGTTGAGGGTTGCAAGAGAATGACTGGATATGACATGTGAGGGGAGGAGCTATATAGCAGCTCTGCTTGGGTGATCCTCTTGCAACTTCCTGTTGGGAAGGAGAATATATCCCATAAGTAATGGATGACCCGTGGACTGAACACACTTAACAAGAGAAACTTAAATTTTTTTACTTAGAAGCTCCCAGTTTAGCACTGTTTATAGAGTTAGGCTGGGGCACCCAGTTAAAGGGGCTGAGAGCAGACCCTCCCCTGCATATGAGAAGACCCATTATACAAACAGAAGTAATCTGAAGTCTGTATACATCAGTATACATCTAAAATGTTGGGGCTTGGTTAGTAATCTGAAAATCAGCACAATGTTATTAAAAAATAAGCAAAACTACACATTTTTACAAAAACAGCCCCAGATGGGCTATATAAATTGATCATCTGCAAAACATTTATGCAAAGAAAAATCTAGTGTACAATGTCCCTTTAAGGTGAATTGTTTTACAGGTGTTATCTGATAAAGCCAATAAGAGACATATATGTAGAAGGGTTACCTTTGAGAAGTCAGCAGGGTGCATTCCAAGTTGTTAGAATTAGAAATGGCTCAATTTCAAGAGCTAAATTACATGAAAGGGGGCAATATAAATAATGAAAATATATTGCACGGTTGTTTCATTGTACATAACTAACCATTTTTATTATATTTTCATGTTATATAGTATAAATAGCTTGAGCAATTTTACTGATTTTGAGCTGAATTTCTTCTAATGGATTTCAATGGTTTAGAAAAAATAAAAGCAAAAATAAAAATTACTAGAAGCGCATACAACATTTTCCCAAAAAGACTGGAATGGGGACTACAGTGTAAGAAGATTATTTCTAAATTAAAAACAAGCTAAATATAATTGTTTTAAATGTTACAATGTCCCCTTAATATTAATTGTAGTTCAGTTTTTACAAATCCTAGCAATGATGCAAATAGATTTTAGCATTTAGAGCTTCAGATTGTTTTCAGTAGAGGGTATTACAAGACCTTATGTGAACTGCTGTTTAGGAATAACTGGATATGCCATACACCAAAGAATGCATTTTATTGTTCCATATTTCATGGCAATTATTCTGTAAGAGATATAAATGAACATAGCAATATTCACAGGACCGTAACTACAGAGGTCTCAGGGGTCTCAAATGAGACCAGGCTCATACCCCTAGGGGCCCCATCTCGCTCTGCAGTCATTATTAATGCCACCACCTGCATCATATCTCATTGTGCATCTCTACTAAAAAAGCCTCACAGTTTAAAGGGACATGAAAAACAATTTTAAACAACTTTTGATTTTACTTCTATTATATTTGCTGCATCCTTTGTTAAAAGAGCAGAAATGCACAACTGGGACTTAGCTGAACACTTCGGGGCCTATCTATCCGTACGGAGCTTGAGGGCCCGTGTTTCTGGTGAGCCTGCAGACTCGCCAGAAACACCAGTCTAAAGACCGCTGCTCCATAACCCTGTCGGTTTGCTCTGATGAGGCGGACAGGAATCACCGGAATTCAACCCGATCGAGTATGATCGCTTTGATTGACACCCCCCTGCTGGCGGCCAGTCTGTAGGGGGCGGCGTTGCACCAGCAGCTCTTGTGAGTGCAATGCTGAATACAGAGAGCGTATTACTCTCTTCATTCAGCGAGGTCTTGAGGACCTGATCCACGCTGTCGGATCAAGTCTGCAAGACCTATGATAAATAGGCCTCTTCAGGGCATTGTTGCTCCTGAGACTACCTAAGTATGCTCCTTCAACAAATGATAGCAAGGGAACAAAGCACATTAGATAATATAAATACATTGGAAAGTTGTTGAACATTACATCCTCTATTTGAATCCTAAAAGTTTAATTTTTACTTTACTGTCCCTTTAACAAAAGTGCATGGATTTGCATTTAGAATATTGTGGCAGGGTTTCCAAAATGTGTTTCTGGGTGTCTGGGTGTTTACAAATGTTAATTATAGAATTACACACATTTATATATAAAATTGTTATAATTGTTTAAAGGGACAGTAGACATCTTCTATTTAGAAGACATTTCCGTTGTGTTGCTATAGAATAACATATCAGCCAAATCTAAACATTTTAAAAACACCTTAAGGTCCTTTTTACTGAAGTTATATTTCAATAGTTAAACTCCACCTAAAATTTGCCTTATTTGGAGAAACCAATCCGGGCTTTAGTTTAAAGGGACAGTATACACCAATGTAATATACACTACTATAAAGAAGAATATGCACAGATATGGATATTAAAATCCAGTATACAACTTTATTTTTTTTACTTAGAAGCTCCCAGTTTAGCACTGTTGATAGGGTTAGGCTGGGACACCCAGTTGCTCCTTCAACAAAGGACAGCAAAGGAACAAAGCACATTAGATAATATAAATACATTGGAAAGTTGTTGAAAATTACATTCTCTATTTGAATCATAAAAGTTTAATTTTGACTTTACTGCCCCTTTAACGAAAGTGCATGGATTTGCATTTAGAATATTGTGGCAGGGTTTCCAAAATGTGTTGCTGTACCGAAAATCCTGCCGCTATATTTGTACAAGAAGGCTGCACAAAAGCATATCATCCAGCACAGATTAACCAGGGGGTAAGCACATAGACGCAGCCCCTCTCCTCCAATTTTCCTGCTAGCTCAGTTTCTGCAGATTGCAGCCGCAATTTTTTCTATTGAAATGGGGGCCGGGCATATCCATTGCCCTGGGGCCACGTGAGCTCCAGTTACACCCTTAAATATACAGACTATACAACAAACAAAATGAAGGCAATTTCATCTCCCACAACCACTATTATAACAAACAATAGAGTATGCAAATAATAGACCTGACAACTTTGAAATATATATAATAGAGCCGCTTTATTTGCATATCTAATGGTGCCACGGAAATAAATCTACTATAGTATTCAAATTGATTTCTCTCTTTCCTTTTGCATTTGAGTCTTACAAAAAGATTCTTATTTAGTGATATGTTTTCAAAATTATTATTCAATAAATTTATCTTGATACATTATATACAGGGCCGGACTGGGAATAAAAAGCAGCTCTGGAAAATTTGGAGACCAGTCCTATTTTCCGTAGAGTCAGTAAAATGCGCACACCCCATTTTTCAAAAAGGCCATTACTGGGATACTGCTTTCCCTAAAATTTATTTTTCAGATTTATATTATATTAGTTTGTAATTTAAAAAGTGAAAAAATATGTATTTATTATTTATAGCCACCCTACATCCCAGTTGCATCTATTAATCACCCCTTTAACCCCTTAAGGACCAATGACGGAATTATTCTGTCATGGTTGTCAGTGCTATAAGGACCCATGACTGAATAATTCCGTCAAGTGCTAAAATTAGCCCCAGATCGCCATGGTACCGGTGATCGTGGGGTTAATGCTCTTGCTAGCTGCCTCAGCGTCTGAGGCAGACTAGCAACAGCAAATCACGATGTCCCAGCCCACGTGATCGGTGTGACAGCCAATCACAGCGGTCGCAATGTTGCTGGGACATAAGATCCGCCTCTCTCCACCTCTGTTCGGTTTGTGAAGTCGAGAGAGATGGATTTTTGTTACTTTGAATGCTGTAATAAAATTCAACGTATTAAAAAAAAGTTAAGATATTCCGTTTACCCAGTCCTTAAATTTATTTTGAATTACTTTTCTTAAGCTGCACTAAGTATGTACACATTGTTATCACCAAAACTGTGAAGAAAAAAAAGTTTATTTTTTAATTTTTTAGTATTTTGTTTATAATAAATGAGAACTTATATATGTATATGTCACATCAAATTAAAACCCTTTTTGTCCTTTAAGAAACGGTATATAATATGTGTTGGTGCAATAAATGAGAAAGATGGAAATTTTGGTTAAACACCCACATAGCAAAAATTCCTTTGGTCCTTAAAGGAACACTGAACCCAATTTTTTTCTTTTGTGATTCAGATAGAGCATACAATTTTAAGCAACTTTCTAATTTACTCATATTATCAATTTTTCTTCTCTCTCTTGCTATCTTTATTTGAAAAATAAGGCATCTAAGGTTTATTTTTTGGTTCAGAACTCTGGACAGCACTTTTTATTGGTTCACAAAAAATGGGCCGGCATCTAAACTTACATTCTTGCATTTCAAATAAAGATACCAAGAGAATGAAGAAAATTTGATAATAGGAGTAAATTAGAAAGATGCTTAAAATGTCATGCTCTATCTGAATCACGAAAGAAAAAATTTGGGTTCAGTGTCCCTTTAACCGAAAGACAAGCATCTGAAGCTTAGTCCTTAAGGTGTTAAAATGTAGCTTTTTAGCCCCAGGTGCTGAAGCCAAGCCAACCCAACCTTGATTATATACTAAATCTGAATATTTTCTTTCAATTACTAAGTATCCCTTTTTTGTTCTCTCTCTCTCTCTCTCTCTCTCTCTGGGGCTGATTCTAAAGAGTTTTCAGGCCTAGACTGGTTTTCCAGTTCGATTGGCAGGGACAACCCTCATGAAATTCTATAAAGAAAAAAGGGACTATCCCTGCAAGGAGCGAGATGGCTCCCATATAAATAATGAGAGCTCTCTGCTTTGTTAAAGTTTGTAATGGACAGTGACGTAAACAAGGAGAACCCGGCATATGTTTAAACTTTAATATTACGCCTAATACAAATCAAATTGCGGATCCATCTTCATCCCGACTGCGGCCCATCTTCTATCTTCATTACGGTGGAGGCTGGGAGGTCGGTGGCGATGACGGTCCTCCTCTTCAGACCTTCAACAGGGAGGTCCTCTTCATGCGGTCTCCAGCCACGCACTAAATAGTGAATGCAAGGTAACCCTTTTATATAGGGGTACCCTTGCATTCTAATTGGCTGATTTGAATCTTCAAATTCAAATCAGCCAAAAAGAATGAAAGTAACAATAAAAAATGTATTTTAAATTTCATGTCCCTGTAATATAACTACAGAGTTAGATTTTAAAGTTGTTGAACATTTCCATGCGCACACACAAGGAGAGTTTTGGATAACAGACCTCAAATAGTGTGTCACAATGTATTAGTGCAACATGATCGCTCTGAATTAGGAGCAGGAAGAAAATGATGACTTGTTATGAGTTGAGAATGTATGTTTTACATTGTAAATTAATGTAAAATATTCTTCATGCCAAAAGTTGTAGAAGACTTCATAAAAAAGAACAGTTTGTTTCACTGCACAATACAGATTTTAATTAAAAGACTTCATTCAGCAGATTACATTTTTTTCCCTACACAGCTGTTTTAAGCCGGCCCGCTTGCTGGATATACTTGTGGTTTTTTCCACTTCCTGTACTTCAGTCAAATTTTGTTTAGTGTTTACACATAAATGTCTTGGCTACAACATATGTGTATTGACTTCAAAGAATTGGGTTAGTTTATATAATACTAAAATGAAGTACATTCAACATTTCTTCTTTAGAAAACGAAGGACCAGACAGTTGTTCATTGGCATAATACAGTTTTCGTGAACAAAATCATTGTGTTAGTAAGTTTGACTTCAAAGTTTTTTGTTCTATTCCAATAGATTCTGAGTTTATATCTTTGAATTCAAGTCTGATTGCAGATGGTGATTTTATTTAAGACAGGAAAAAGCATAATTTTATGCTGGCTCTGTAAAAAACAATTATACATATATTCGATAATTAAATATAGGACTGCTAATTTTAGCCCATACCATTACAGAAACGTCAACGTCCAATTCATACGCAGAAAGAACTTTTAACTTTTGTAGATCAGGAATCATATTAGAATCTTCCTTCTATAGAAAAAACTGGTAACACAGTTTACTAAATTTACTAACTGAAGCCAAAAATACAGTTCAATTGAGCATGGTTTCAGCACAATATATGTCATACCTTATTCATGTTCCAACAAACCAACATATACATAAAGGACCAAAAACATATGAGAGATAGCAAGCTGAGTGGTACTTATAATATACGGAACAGGAATATTTAAATATCATTAGGGTCAAAACTGCTTTGTTCAAGCTTTACAGGTAAGCAAAAGGTGTTAAAGGGATAGTCTAGTCAAAATTAAACTTTCATGATTTAGATAGAGGAAGCAATTTTAAGCAACTTTCTAATTCACTCTTATTATCAATTTTTTTTTTTGTTCTTTTGGTATCTTTATTTGAATGTAAAGCATAGGAACCACCCCATTTTTGGTTCAGCACCTGAGTAGCGTTTCCTGATTGGTGGCTACATTTAGACACCAATCAGAAAAGTGCTAACCAGGTGCTGAACCAAAAATGGGCCGGCTCCAATGTTTACATTATTACTTTTTCAAATAAAGATACCAAGAGAAGGAAGAAAAATTGATAATAGGAGTAAATTAGAAAGTTACTAAAATTGCCTGCTCTATCTGAATCATGAACGTTTAATTTTGACTAGACTAGATCTTTAAGCTGCAGACGCAAATGTTTTATGGAGCAGTGATTTAGCCTCTTGACTGCTTGTGTGTTTTCTTGTGAATTAAAGGGTTAAAAGGACAATAAAGTCCAAACAACTTTCCAGTTTACTTCTATTATCTAATTTGCTTCATTTGTTTGATATCCTTTGTTGAAAAGCATACCTAGGTAGGCTTAGGAGCAGCAATGCAGTAATTGGAGCTAGGTGGTTGTTGGAGGCTGCACAGATATGCCTCCTGTCATTGGATCACCAGATGGGTTCATCTAGCTTCCAGTAATGCATTATTGCTCTTTCAACAAAGAATACCATGAGAATGAAACACATTTAATAATAGTAGTTATCTGGAAAATAGTTTTAAAATGTATGCTCTATCTGATGCATGAAAGAAAAATAAAAAGATTTCTAGTCCCTTTAAGGAGTTAAATAATTGTTATGTGTTTTTGGGCTCCCAAGATGTTTATGCTACTACTATGTGTGATCTGGAAAACACAGTTTTAGATCCCTGTGTTTGAGTTAATACCACTTAATAAAGAGGGCTAAACCATTGTGTTTTTTGTGTATACAGGCAACAAAGAGGATAGATCACTGCAATATGTAAGTGTTACAGAAAATTGAGAGATTATGGAAACTGTTTTGAGAGACAGGAAGCAAACAAGCAAAGGACTCTGTCTCGGATGCCAACAGAATGTAGGATTTGTATGAGGAGAGGGTGGTCAGCTGTATCGAAAGCAGAAGATAGATCCTGAATAATTTGTAAGGAGTAGTGTCTCTTTGCTTTAGTTGATAGCAGATCATTTGTTACGTTAGAAAAAGTTAGTCTCTGTTGCTTAGTGTGGAAACCAGATTGTAGGGGGTTAGTTGAGAGAAATTGAGTTAGGCGATTATAGACTGATTGTTGCAATAATTTTGAGGCAAAATTAAGTAATGAGACCGGCCGATAGTTAAAAGGGGTGGATGGGTCATGAAGGGGCTTTTTTAGGATTGGTGTGATTGAATGTATCAGTAAATGCTCCAGTGGTGAGAGACTTGTTAAAGAGATGAGTTAGGGGAGGGGGTTAGAGAAGCACAGAGAGAGGGAAGAGTTCATGAAGGAATAGGGTCAAGTGGACAGCTTGTGAGATGAGCAGAAGATAGGTGTATGAAAACTTCTTCTGTTACAGGAGTAAAGTAAAAGAGCGTTTTGTCTTTTCTAATTGTGTCAATTTTCAGCAATAATCTGAGCAGTGAGTTTGGTTGTAAGCAAAGGTGTAGGCGGATGTAGAAGGGAGTTAAACATTGAAAGTCTTCTGGGCTTAGATTTGTAAGTTGACATTAGGGAGGAGAAAACATAATTTATGCTTACTAGATAAATTCCTTTACTTCCGGATAGGGGGAGTCCATGGCTTCATTCCTTACTGTTGGAAAATACAACACCTTGCAACCAGGAGGATACAAAGACACCCCAGCCAAAGACTTAAATATCCATCCCACTTCCTCATTACCCCAGTCATTCTGCCAAGGAAACAAGGAAAATTAGTAGAAATATCAGGGTATAAATGGTGCCAGAAGAATAAGATAAATAATAGGGGACCGCCCTTAGATAAGAAAAAATGGGCAGGAAGGAAAGGAATTTATCTGGTAAGCATAAATTATGTTTCCCTTCCTAAGATAGGGAGAGTCCATGGCTTTATTCCTTACTGTTTGGAAAACTATACCCAAGCTCCAGAAAACACTGAATGAATAACGGGAGGGAACAAAAAGGAAGAGGCGGACCCTATTCTGAGGGCACCACAGCCTGCAAAACTTTTCTCCCAAAAGCTTCTTCAGCCGAAGCAAAAACATCAAACTAGTAAAAATTAGAAAAAGTATGTAAGGGGGACCAGGTAACCACCTTACAAATTTGATCCATAGAGACCTCGTTCTTAAAAGCCCAAGAGGAAGTCACTGCTCTAGTGGAATGAGCCGTTATCCTCTCAGGAGGATGATGTCCCGCTCTCTCATAAGCTAAGCGGATGACACTCCTTAACCAAAAAGATAGGGAAGTTGAAGTAGCCTTCTGCCCCTTACACTTCCCCAAATAGACAACAAACAAAGAGGAAGATTGTCTAAACTTCTTAGTAGCCTGAAGAAAGAACTTCAAGGCGCAAACCACATCCAAATGGTGAAGTAAACGTTCCTTTGATGAAGAAGGATTAGGACACAAGGGAGGAACCACAATCTCTTGATTGATGTTGCGATCTGACACAACTTTAGGAAGAAAACCTAATTTAGTACGTAAAACTGCCTTATCTGCATGAAAAATCAGATAAGAGAACTCACATCGCAAAGCAGAGGTCTCAGAAACTCTGCGCACAGAGCCAATAGCCATTAAAAAGAGAACCTTCCAAGATAATTTAATGTCAACGGAATGCAGAGGCTCAAACAGAGCCTGTTGCAAAACATGAAGAACAAGATTTAGGCTCCAATGAGGAGCCCCAGATCTAAACACAGGTCTGATCCTAATCAAAGCCTTAACAAAGGACAGCAAGTCTGGAAGCTCAGCCAGCCTCTTGTGCAATAAAACCGACAGGGCCGAAATCTGTCCTCTCAGGGAACTAGCAGAAAGACCCTTCTCCAGTACATCTTGGAGAAAAGATAAGATCCTGGCAACCTTAACTCTGTGCCAGGAAAAACCACTTTCATCACACCAGAATAAAAAGGTCCTCCACCCTTTGTGGTAGATACGCTGAGTAACTGGTTTATGAGCATGAATAAGAGTATCAATGACACTCTCAGAGAAACCTCTCTTTGCTAAGACTAAGTGTTCAATATCCACGCAGTCAGCCTCAGAGAATCTAGATTATGATAAACAAATGGACCTTGGTCTCTGCGACAAGGTAACTTCCACGGAGGAGATGAAGACATCCTTACTGGATCCGCAAACCACGTCCTTCACGACCACAATGAAGCAATCAGGGTTACTGATACCAGCTCCTGCTTGATGCGGGCCACCACTCGAGGAAGAAGCAGTAATGGAGGAAAAATATATATGATTTTGAACCTCCAGTGCACTGCTAGTGCATCTATTAGATCCGCTTGGGGATCCCTCAACCTCGAACCGTATCAGGGTAGCTTTTTATTGAGATGGGACTCCATGAGATCTATCTCCGGCGTCCCACACTTGCTGCATATCTCTGCAAACACCTTGGGATGGAGAGACCATTCCCCTGGGTGAAAGGATTGCCTGCTGAGAAAATTTGCCTCCCAGTTGTCTACACCTGGAATGTGGATCGCTGACAGCAAACAGCTGTGGACCTCCACCCACTTTAGAATCTGAGATACTGCCTTCATTTCCAAGGAACTTCTCATCCCCCCATGATGGTTGATGTAAGCCACCAAGGATATATTGTCTGATTGGAATCTGATTAACTGGGATGAACCCAGAAGTGGCCAAGCCTTCAACGCATTGAAGATTGCCCGTAGTTCCAAAATTGAACGGGAGGGAGGACTCCTCCTGAGTCCACAACCCCTGTGCCTTCCTGGCACCCCAAACAGCTCCCCATCCGGATAGGCTTGTGTCCGTAGTCACAATCTCCCAGGATGGTCTTAAGAAGCACTTCCCTCAGGATAGATGATCTGGACAGAGCCACCAAGAGAGCGATTCTCTCAACCGGCTTCAGTGCAGCAGGAAGTATTGTCACTGAGAAGAGAAGTCGCCTAGGTCAAAAAGTCTAGATTACCTCACCTTTATTAAGATGAATGAGGGATGGATCCTGAAGGGACTGACATTGGGCGATACATTTGAGTAAAAAAGGCCTGATGAGATGAGCTGCCTTGGGCTAAAAATGGTCCACACGCTGCTGTATTTTATCTTCGAATGCCGGATGACTTGAGTGACTTATCCGCCAACAACTAGGGCTCAAGCCGCAATGTTTTAGGGCACTTTCTGCCTGGGAAACAAACATCAATTTTAGGTCTTATCTTCCATTCATGTGATCGAAGAAGACTGAGAAGGCACTCCGAGTATTTTTCTGTAAAACGACAAGATGGTGCTTGCACCAGAATATCGTCCAAGTATGAGGCTACTGTAATACTCTGAGTTCTGGCACCGGCTAAAAGAGCCCCCAGAAGCTAGGCCAAACGGAAGGGCAATGAACTGGAAGTGCTGGTCCAGGAATACAAACCTCAGGAAATGAAAGAGTTCCCTGTGGATTGGAACATGAAGGTAAGCATCCTTCAGATCTATAGTGGTCATAAACTGGCCTTCCTTAACTAAACGAAGGATGGACCTTATTGTCTCCATTTTGAAGGAAGGGACACTGAGAAATTTGATTAAGCACTTTAGGTTCAGAATTGGGCGGAAATTTCCCTGCTTCTTTGGGACCACGAAAAAGTTTGAATAAAACCCCAAACCTCTTTCTTCGATAGGCACCAAGACAACAACTCATTAGGAGGCTAGGTCCCAAATGCACCCTAGAAAGGCATCCCCCTTTTTGTAGACAGGTTCGAGAGTAGGAATCTGCCCCTGGGTGATTGAGATTTGAAGCCTATCTTGTATTCCTGAGTACGACCTCCAGGACCCACAGATACTGTACGTCCCTGAACCAAGCGTCTGAAAAAAAGAGACAGTCTGACAATCATGGATCGGGGGCCACCCCTTCATGCCAATTTGTTTTCGGTGGGCTTCTTATTCTGCTTGGACTTATTCCAGGACTAAGTGTCAGGTTTTTTTCCCTGTTGTGTTTGCCATGTGCTGCTGGCAGCCATTTTACTCACCTCTCTTCCTGACTATGGTGCATTGTGGGGGATGCTGCTCAATTCCTGCACTTCCTTTTATGGCCAGACTGGTGTGCATCATCCATGTGAGACAGGATGCAGTCTCAGAATTGTGATGTCATCATTTATTATTTAAAGGGCTTCTGTTCAGTATGCTTTGCCTTTGCGTTGTCTCAGATCTGTTTGTGAGAGTTCCTGTGTATTACCTGGCTGCCTGACGTCCTTCCTGGTTCCTGATCCCTGGCTTGTTCCTGACTCTGCTGTTTTCCTTGTTCCTGACTCGGCTCGTCTGACTACCAGCTCTGGTTTTGATTCCTGGCTTGGTATTTGACTTGTGGACTTTTTTTATTTTTTGCTATTAATAAAGATGTGATTATTTTTGCACTTCTCGTCTCAGTCTGATTCCTGGCACTCTGACATTACGCAAAGGCCATGAATCCTGATGGTGCTAATAATCCACCTTTACCTGCCATCATTTCCAGGATGGATGTAAAGGGTCACCGCTTGGATCAATTTGCACTAGCCCTGCAAACCCTGCTGACTCGCACTGCACATTTGGACCAAAGTGTCCCGCAGGTTATGGCTGCTCCTGTTTCCGCTGCTGTACCTATGCCTACCAGAAGCATTTCCAGTTCTGCACCTCTACCTCAGCGATATGGAGGCGATCCTATTCAGTGCAGAGGGTTTTTGAACCAGGTGGGCATTTACTTTGAGATGTTACCTCAGGCGTTTCCCTCTGACAGAGTTAAGGTGGGATTTCTCATCTCGTTACTCTCTGACACAGCTCTTGCCTGGGCTAATCCCTTGTGGGAGACTAATAAACCTGTGATTTCAAATTACCCTGAATTTGTGGCCTCCTTTTGAAGGGTATTTGATGTTCCGGCTCACTCCTCCTTTGCTGCTAAACGACTCATGTCTATTCAGCAAGGTACAAGATCTGTTGCTCAGTATGCTATTGAGTTCCGTACGCTTGCCGCAGAGGTAGGTTGGAATAATAAAGCCCTTGTTGCCACCTTCTTTCATGGGCTCTCTGTTGCGATTAAAGATGAAGTTGCTGCCAGAGATTTACCAGAGGATCTCGAGGCATTGGTGTCTTTTTTTATCTTAATTGACATCAGACTCAGAGAGAGGCCCTCTTTCAAGGAGCGCTTGTGGAAGCCTCCTGTTCCGTTGTCTCCTACGTGTTCGTTCCCACCCATGCCTCCCTCTCCTCCCATGCCTCCTGGTCCCGAGTCACCAGGTACTGCTGAGCAGATGCAGCTGGGATTCACGCATCTGTCCGTGGCGGAGAGGGCCTTTAGGAGGAGGGAGGGGCTCTGCCTCTATTGTGGGTTACAGGGCCACCTTTTGAAGTCTTGTCCTACACGGCCGGGAAATGCTCACACCTAAGGTCCTGTCGGGGGCAGACCTTGGGTGGTTTATCCTTGTCCCCGGAACCGCTTAAGGAGAAACCTTTGGTAGCGGTTGTCCTTTCCTGGGTGGACTCCTCCATAGTCACCCAGGCTCTTGTTGACTCTGGTGCTGCGGGCTATTTCATTGACAGTGCTTTTGTATCAAAGCACTCCATTCCTGTTTTGCCTCGGTCTGTTCTGCTTGCTATTGAGGCTATTGATGGCAGGCCCCTTCAGCCCACATTCGTTACTCACGAAACTGCTCTGTTGTCCATGGCTGTTGGGGCTCTCCATTTTGAAAAGCTCCAGTTCCAGGTGATAAACTCTCTGCATTTTCCGGTTATTCTGGGTTATCCTAGGCTACAAAAGCACAATCCCAGTCTTGACTGGCGCAGGTCCGAAATTTTGTCGTGGTCTCCGCAATGTATTTCCACTTGTCTTCGGAAACCAGTTAAAGTCTTGTGCACTTCTTCGGTTTCTCAATTGCCAGAGGAGTACCGAGGGTTACTAGACGTGTTTGACAAGGAGCATGCTGGTACGTTGCCTCCTCACCGGTCTTACGATTGTGCCATAGACCTGCAACCTGGAGTCATTCCTCCTCAGGGCTGGGTGTACCCTCTGTCTGTTGCAGAGAATTGGGCTATGGAGGAGTATGTTGCCGATGCTCTGTCGCGGGGGATCATCCGCAAATCCTGCTCTCCTGCAGGGGCTGGCGGCTTCTTTGTGAAGAAAAAGGGTGGCGAGTTAAGACCATGTATCGATTATAGGGGTCTTAATCATCTTACCATTAAGAATGCTTACCCCAGGGGAGGAATCGTTGAGGGAAGGGTACTGTCAGGGTTTTTTCCCTATTGTGTTTGCCATGTGCTGATGGCAGCCATTTTACTCACCTCTCTTCCTGACTATGGTGCATTGTGGGGAATGCTGCTCAATTCCTGCACTTCCTTTTATGGCCAGACTGGTGTGCATCATCCATGTGAGACAGGATGCAGTCTCAGAATTGTGATGTCATCACTTATTATTTAAAGGGCCTCTGTTCAGTATGCTTTGCCTTTGCATTGTCTCAGACCTGTTTGTGAAAGTTCCTGTGTATTACCTGGCTGCCTGACGTCCTTCCTGGTTCCTGATCCCTGGCTTGTTCCTGACTCTGCTGTTTTCCTTGTTCCTGATTTCGGCTCATCTGACTATTCGCTTTGGCTCCTGACTTGGCTTGTCTGACTACCAGCTCTGGTTTGATTCCTGGCTTGTTATTTGACTTGTGGACTTTTTATTATTTTTTGCTATTAATAAAGGTGTGATTATTTTTGCACTTCTCGTCTCAGTCTGATTACTGGCACCCTGACACTAAGCCAGCTTCCAAGTACTCTTGGGTTGCTCGGGCTTGGAGGAGGATTGTTGTCATTGGGATTTGTCAGAAAAAAAGGAATGAAAATTAGAATATTGTCGTCCCTTAGTCCTATCGTGATGAAAGGCAAAGAATGACTGGGGTAATGAGGAAGTGGGAGGGATATTTAAGCCTTTGTCTTTTCCTCCTCCTGTTGGCCAGGTGTTGTATTTCCCAACAGTAAGGAATGAAGCTGTGGACTCTCCTTAATTTTTTGGCCAGGTTGAGTGCAGAGTTGTATGATCTGAGGATTAATTTATAATTCAGGTGTGTGTGATTATTTCCATTAACCCTCAGCAGTCCGTGAAAATTGCTGAAGATAGCGAGTCTGTTTGGTGTACTATGGTTTTGTTTGAGTACATGACACACTGTGAAAAGTGGAAAAAGCAGCTTTTTTAAGTGTTGATTTTAGTGCTGAATTATACTGTAAGGCCACAATGTCTGGCAAGAGAGTGATGAAAATGTTGGAGAGTAGAGGTTTTAGTTGAGCAGAAAAGACTGAGATTCAAGTCATTTAAATTCTTATAAGGTAGCAGGTATTTGGGGCTTGTGGGGATGCTGCATTTAGAGTTATTAAAGAAAGTTAGTAGATGGTGGTCAGAGGGAGGAAAGGGGAAGTTAGGGAACTTGGAAAAGACACAGAGATTGGTGAAGACCAGGTCAGTTGAGTTACCTTCACAGTGGGTTGAAGATGTTGTCTACTGGGGCGGCCAAAATAGGTGGTAAGAGATAGAAGCCTAATAAGTCAATGTTTCTATAGCTTTTAATTATTTATTTTGCTTCCTTTCCATAGGCAAATTGTGAATGAAATACAAACTTCAGACTTCTGAAGGCTAACCCTCCTACAAATCTATATCTAATTGGCTCTGCAGATAACTGCAAAATATGCACTTAATAGTAACAATATGACTCTGACCATCCTTGTTTCCTGAAGACTAAACCTCAGATTGGCTCCTCTAAATGAGGCAAATGGTGGGTGTAGTTTGGCTATTAAAAACTGCTGCAGCAAACAAAAAGTGAATTGTTCTAAAACAACAAATTCCTTGTAATTTCAAAATATTTACTTTTCCTTTAAAGGGACAGTCAAGTCAAAGAACAACTTTCCAATTTCATGATTCAGATAGAGCATGCAATTTTAAACAACTTTCCAATGTACTTTTATCATCAAATTTGCTTTGTTCTCTTGGTGTTCTTTGTTGAAAGCTAAACCTAGTTAGGCTTGTTTGCTAATTTCTAAGTCCTTGAATGCCGCCTCTTATCTCAGTGCATTTTTACAATTTTTCATAGCTAGACAGTGCTAGTTCACATGTGCCATATGGATAACATTGTGCTCAATCCTGTGAAGTTATTTATGAGTCAGCACTGATTGACTTAAATGCAAGTCTGTCAAAAGAACTGAAATAAGGGGGCGATCTGCAGAATCTTAGATACAAGGTAATCACAGAGGTAAAAATTATATTAATATAACAGTATTGGTTATGCAAAACTGGGGAATGGACAATAACAACATTTATGCTTACCTGATAAATTCCTTTCTCCTGTAGTGTGCTCAGTCCACGGGTCATCATTACTTCTGGGATATTAACTCCTCCCCAACAGGAAGTACAAGAGGATTCACCCAGCAGAGCTGCTATATAGCTCCTCCCCTCTACGTCACACCCAGTCATTCGACCAAGAACCAACGAGAAAGGAGAAGCCAAAGGGTGCAGTGGTGACTGGAGTATAATTTAAAATTTTTTTTAGACCTGCCATAAAAAACAGGGCGGGCCGTGGACTGACCACACTACAGGAGAAAGGAATTTATCAGGTAAGCATAAATTTTGTTTTCTCCTGTTAAGTGTGGTCAGTCCACGGGTCATCATTACTTCTGGGATACCAATACCAAAGCTAAAGTACACGGATGACGGGAGGGACAGGCAGGCTCTTTATACGGAAGGAACCACTGCCTGAAGAACCTTTCTCCCAAAAACAGCCTCCGAAGAAGCAAAAGTGTCAAATTTGTAAAATTTGGAAAAAGTATGAAGAGAAGACCAAGTTGCAGCCTTGCAAATCTGTTCAACAGAAGCCTCATTCTTAAAGGCCCAAGTGGAAGCCACAGCTCTAGTAGAATGTGCTGTAATTCTTTCAGGAGGCTGCTGTCCAGCAGTCTCATAGGCTAACCGTATTATGCTACGAAGCCAAAAAGAGAGAGAGGTAGCCAAAGCTTTTTGACCTCTCCTCTGACCAGAATAAACGACAAACAGGGAAGATGTTTGTCGAAAATCCTTAGTTGCCTGTAGATAAAATTTCAGGGCACGGACTACATCTAGATTGTGTAGCAGACATTCCTTCTTCGAAGAAGGATTAGGACACAAAGATGGAACAACAATCTCTTGATTGATATTCCTGTTAGTGACCACCTTAGGTAGGAACCCAGGTTTAGTACGCAGAACTACCTTGTCTGAATGAAAAATCAGATAAGGAGAATCACAATGTAAGGCAGATAACTCAGACACTCTTCGAGCCGAGGAAATCGCCATTAAAAACAGAACTTTCCAAGATAACAGCTTGATATCAATGGAATGAAGGGGTTCAAACGGAACACCCTGTAAAACATTAAGAACTAAGTTCAAACTCCATGGTGGAGCAACAGTTTTAAACACAGGCTTGATCCTAGCTAAAGCCTGACAAAAAGCTTGAACGTCCGGAACTTCTGACAGACGTTTGTGTAAAAGAATGGACAGAGCTGAAATCTGTCCCTTTAAGGAACTAGCAGATAAACCCTTTTCTAAACCTTCTTGTAGAAAAGACAATATCCTAGGAATCCTAACCTTACTCAATGAGTAACTCTTGGATTCGCACCAATATAAGTATTTGCGCCATATCTTATGGTAAATCTTTCTGGTAACAGGCTTCCTAGCCTGTATTAAGGTATCAATAACTGACTCAGAAAAACCACGTTTTGATAAAATCAAGCGTTCAATTTCCAAGCAGTCAGCTTCAGAGAAATTAGATTTTGATGTTTGAAGGGACCCTGGATCAGAAGGTCCTGTTTCAGAGGCAGAGACCAAGGTGGACAGGATGACATGTCCACTAGATCTGCATACCAAGTCCTGCGTGGCCATGCAGGCGCTATTAGAATCACTGATGCTCTCTCCTGTTTGATTCTGGCAATCAATCGAGGAAGCATCAGGAAGGGTGGAAACACATAAGCCATGCCGAAGGTCCAAGGTGCTGTCAAAGCATCTATCAGAACCGCTCCGGGATCCCTGGATCTGGACCCGTAACGAGGAAGCTTGGCGTTCTGTCGAGACGCCATGAGATCTATCTCTGGTTTGCCCCAACGTCGAAGTATTTGGGCAAAGACCTCCGGATGTAGTTCCCACTCCCCCGGATGAAAAGTCTGACGACTTAGGAAATCCGCCTCCCAGTTCTCCACTCCCGGGATGTGGATTGCTGACAGGTGGCAAGAGTGAGACTCTGCCCAGCGAATTATCTTTGATACTTCCATCATTGCTAGGGAGCTTCTTGTCCCTCCCTGATGGTTGATGTAAGCTACAGTCGTGATGTTGTCCGACTGAAACCTGATGAACCCCCGAGTTGTTAACTGGGGCCAAGCCAGAAGGGCATTGAGAACTGCTCTCAATTCCAGAATGTTTATTGGCAGGAGACTCTCCTCCTGATTCCATTGTCCCTGAGCCTTCAGAGAATTCCAGACAGCGCCCCAACCTAGTAGGCTGGCGTCTGTTGTTACAATTGTCCAGTCTGGCCTGCTGAATGGCATCCCCCTGGACAGATGTGGCCGAGAAAGCCACCATAGAAGAGAATTTCTGGTCTCTTGATCCAGATTCAGAGTAGGGGACAAGTCTGAGTAATCCCCATTCCACTGACTTAGCATGCACAATTGCAGCGGTCTGAGATGTAGGCGTGCAAAGGGTACTATGTCCATTGCCGCTACCATTAAGCCGATCACCTCCATGCATTGAGCTACTGACGGGTGTTGAATGGAATGAAGGACACGGCATGCATTTTGAAGCTTTGTTAACCTGTCTTCTGTCAGGTAAATCTTCATTTCTACAGAATCTATAAGAGTCCCCAAGAAGGGAACTCTTGTGAGTGGAAAGAGAGAACTCTTCTTTTCGTTCACCTTCCATCCATGCGACCTTAGAAATGCCAGTACTAACTCTGTATGAGACTTGGCAGTTTGAAAGCTTGAAGCTTGTATCAGAATGTCGTCTAGGTACGGAGCTACCGAAATTCCTCGCGGTCTTAGCACCGCCAGAAGAGCACCCAGAACCGTCGTGAAGATTCTTGGAGCCGTAGCCAATCCGAATGGAAGAGCTACAAACTGGTAATGCCTGTCTAGGAAGGCAAACCTTAGATACCGGTAATGATCTTTGTGAATCGGTATGTGAAGGTAAGCATCCTTTAAATCCACTGTGGTCATGTACTGACCCTTTTGGATCATGGGTAAGATTGTCCGAATAGTTTCCATTTTGAACGAAGGAACTCTTAGGAATTTGTTTAGGATTTTTAAATCCAGGATTGGCCTGAAAGTTCCCTCTTTTTTGGGAACCACAAACAGATTTGAGTAAAACCCTTGTCCTTGTTCCGACCGCGGAACCGGATGGATCACTCCCATTAGTAAAAGATCTTGTACACAGCGTAGAAACGCCTCTTTCTTTATTTGGTTTGTTGACAACCTTGACAGATGAAATCTCCCTTTTGGGGGAGAGGATTTGAAGTCCAGAAGGTATCCCTGAGATATGATCTCTAACGCCCAGGGATCCTGGACATCTCTTGCCCAAGCCTGGGCGAAGAGAGAAAGTCTGCCCCCCACTAGATCCGTTCCCGGATCGGGGGCCCTCAATTCATGCTGTCTTAGGGGCAGCAGCAGGTTTCCTGGCCTGCTTGCCCTTGTTCCAGGACTGGTTAGGTCTCCAGCCTTGTCTGTAGCGAGCAACAGCTCCTTCCTGTTTTGGTGCAGAGGAAGTTGATGCTGCTCCTGCTTTGAAATTCCGAAAGGAACGAAAATTAGACTGTCTAGCCTTAGGTTTGGCTCTGTCTTGAGGCAGGGCATGGCCCTTACCTCCTGTAATGTCAGCGATAATTTCTTTCAACCCGGGCCCGAATAAGGTCTGCCCTTTGAAAGGTATGTTAAGTAATTTAGATTTAGAAGTAACGTCAGCTGACCAGGATTTTAGCCACAGTGCTCTGCGTGCCTGAATGGCGAATCCGGAATTCTTGGCCGTAAGTTTAGTTAAATGTACTACGGCATCCGAAATAAATGAATTAGCTAGCTTAAGTGTCTTAAGCTTGTTTGAAATCTCATCTATAGTTATTGAGTCAAGAGTCTCTTCCAGGGACTCGGACCAAAAAGCGGCCGCGGCCGTGACAGACGCAATACATGTCATGCAATATAAAACCTTGTTGAACAAACATTTTCTTAAGGTAACCCTCTAATTTTTTATCCATTGGATCTGAAAAAGCACAGCTATCCTCCACCGGGATAGTGGTACGCTTAGCCAGAGTAGAAACCGCTCCCTCCACCTTAGGGACCGTCTGCATAAGTCCCGTGTGGTGGCGTCTATTGGAAACATTTTTCTAAACACAGGAGGGGGGGAAAAGGGTACACCGGGCCTATCCCACTCCTTAGCAATTATCTCTGTAAGCCTCTTAGGTATAGGAAATACGTCAGTACTCGCCGGTACCGCATAGTATCTATCCAGCCTACATAATTTATCTGGGATTGCAACGGTGTTACAATCATTTAGAGCTGCTAAAACCTCCCCTAACAGTACACAGAGGTTTTCGAGTTTAAACTTAAAATTAGAAATGTCTGAATCCATTCTATTGGGATCAGAACCGTCACCTGCTGATTGAAGCTCTCCGTCCTCATGTTCAGCATACTGTGACGCAGTATCAGACATGGCCCTATTATCAACAGCGCACTCTGTTCTCACCCCAGAGTGATCACGCTTACCTCTTAGTTCTGGTAATTTAGCCAAAACTTCAGTCATAACATTAGCCATATCCTGTAATGTGATTTGTAATGGCCGCCCTGATGTACTCGGCGCTACAATATCACGCACCTCCCGAGCGGGAGATGCAGGTACTGACACGTGAGGCGAGTTAGTCGGCATAACTCTCCCCTCGTTGTTTGGTGAAATATGTTCAATTTGTACAGATTGACTTTTATTTAAAGTAGCATCAATGCAATTAGTACATAAATTTCTATTGGGCTCCACTTTGGCTTTAGCACATATAGCACAGAGATATTCCTCTGAATCAGACATGTTTAACACACTAGCAATTAAACTAGCAACTTGGAAATACTTTTCAAAGTAATTTACAAATAATATGAAAACGTACTGTGCCTTTAAGAAGCACAGAAAAAGGTTATGACAGTTGAGAACTAATAAACTGAGAAACTATAACATCAATCTTTAGCAAAGGATTGCCCCCATTAGCAATGGATAACTAACCCTGATAGCAGAAAAAAAGTACAGAAATAAACGTTTTTTATCACAGTCAGCTACAACCTCACAGCTCTGCTGTGAGTGATTACCTCCCTCAAAATAAGTTTTGAAGACCCCTGAGCTCTGTAGAGACGAACCGGATCATGCAGGGAAGACAAGAGACTTCTGACTGAATTTTTTGATGCGTAGCAAAAGCGCCAAAATAGGCCCCTCCCCCTCACACACAACAGTGAGGGAGATCAGTAAACTGTCTTAAATTAAATAAAACGACTGCCAAGTGGAAAAAAAACAGTGCCCAAAACATTTTTTCACCCAGTACCTCAGAAAATTAAACGATTTAACATGCCAGCAAGAACGTTTAACATCAAATAAATGAAATGACATTAAAAAGCCTGTTGCTAGTCACTGCAAATTAGGCTAAAGTCTTATGCATACAGTATTATCCCAGTGAAGTGCCATTCCCCAGAATACTGAAGTGTAAAATATACATACATGACAGCCTGATACCAGTTGCTACTACTGCATTTAAGGCTGAGATTACATTATATCGGTATGGCAGAATTTTCTCAGTCAAATTCCATTGTCAGAAAATAATATGCTGCTACATACCTCTTTGCAGATTAACCTGCCCGCTGTCCCCTGATCTGAAGTTTACCTCTCCTCAGATGGCCGAGAACAGCAATATGATCTTAACTACGCCGGCTAAAATCATACAAAAACTCAGGTAGATTCTTCTTCAAACTCTACCAGAGAAGGAACAACACACTCCGGTGCTGTTATAAAATAACAAACTTTTGATTGAAGGTATAAAATTAAGTATAATCACCACAGTCCTCTCACACATCCTATCTATTAGTTGGGTGCAAGAGAATGACTGGGTGTGACGTAGAGGGGAGGAGCTATATAGCAGCTCTGCTGGGTGAATTCTCTTGCACTTCCTGTTGGGGAGGAGTTAATATCCCAGAAGTAATGATGACCCGTGGACTGACCACACTTAACAGGAGAAAAAGGGATTATCTATTTAAACAATAAAATTTCTGGAGTAGACTGTCCCTTTTAATGTTTTGTTAAGAAAAAAGGAAGACAAAAAGACTTCACTGGTAACTAAGACTGAGTGATCTTCACTGGTAACCAAGACTAGCCCTAGTATTCAAAACCTCTATGCTCAGGTGAGATATTCTAAAATGATCCTCCAGCACTGTGAGATCCCTAGTGAAATTTTCAAAAGGCAGATTTTGCTTTATTTCTTAAACAGGCGTTCCCTGCATATCTGTATGTGAAGGAGAGACAAGCCCAATGCAATATATTATTGCATTACATGACAGCTATGCAGCATTTACACTTTGTTCTTTCTATTGTATATCAATTTACACTTCAGATTACAGTTTATTACATTGAAACTTTGCACTTTCTATTTTGTTTTTTATTTTGTACACTTCAGTGTATTTAGGATTGTGATTTAACAAATTCGGATTATGCCTTCACAGCTTCTGTGTAACTTTTACAAATTAGGCTCATATTTTGTATATTGTTGTATCTCTTTTACAAATTAGATTGCACTGTGCATCTCTTTTATTTAAATTAAAACTCAAAAACTATTGGTTTCAGTTTCCCAGAGAGCATCATTACTTTTTATGGGCCAGATAATCAAACATTCTCTAGTTTGGAGATATATTATAGTGCTGACTATACACTATATAGCTATATTGCTCTGGGATACAAAATTTCACATGGGAGAGAGAAGGTAACTGGAGAACCTCTGGGGCTTATATAGAGGCTCTATTTGCATCAATTACAAAATAAAATGTTTTCACTATAATTTAACTTTCTTTTCTCTATATTTAGTATATATTACTTTTCTGCTAGTTAAAATAAGTGTATTGAGAATTTTGAGCAAACTGCCCTTGCATACAGCTGGCAAGATAAATCAGTGAGACCAACTTGTTTAAAATTCTTACAAAACACAGAAACTTTCAAAGCATAATAAGAATGTGTAAAATCACTGCCAAATCAAAATTTTATATATATATAGAACAAGTATACAAACTGTGTAAATCACTTCCCTTAAAAGAGATCACTGCCTGCCCCGATTCTCCTTCACCGTATGAGAAATAGTAGATGCAGATATGGTGGAGCTGCGTCCCTTTGGGAATTTAACTGAATATCTCTTCTTGTTGTTCGGTCACATTCAACTACTTTAACCTCCAAAAGATAATGGCCCAACATAGTGTAGTAACATCACACAATGGGTCACGCAAATGCCTTTTGTATAAATTGCAAGACACTATATTTAAAAGAAATAGAAGGAAAAAAATTAACACTTTAGAGTCAGAGTTGGATCCGTTTTTAATTCTGAAAAGTTGTAATGAAAGGTTTGAGAACATTAAGGAAAACATACATGAATTTGATGAACAAACTGGTAATTTGAGCTTTTAATTTTGGTTTTAAATACATTTGTATTAAACTGTATCTCATCAATGTCTTGCTGATGATTCCGGTAATAAAAGCTGATCTTCACTTTAAACCCTGTGAGTATCTTCCATTTGCATGACCCATTGTATGATGTTACTACATTATTTTGGGCTATTATCTTTTGTGATCGAACAAGAAGAAGAGATATTCAGTTTGATTCCCAAAGTTGCTTAAAATGTCATGCTCTATCTGAATCATGAGAGAAATAAGTTGGGTTTCATATCCCTTTAAATTCAATAATACTGAAAGAACCCAATCTGAAATGTATAGTAATATAAAATGCAATGCATAAAGAGTGACACAACTCTCATATAATGCACTGCTATATGGCACTGGGCTCGTTTCTGCATCACTTACATAAATGAGAGAGATATCGCCATGCTGGAGAGTTCCGTCCTTTTTGATTTTAAAATTCACTAAATCTGAACTACAATTTCTCTCAAAGCTGAGAATATTTGAATATCAGGGTGTTAAGTGGCAGGGTAAATGTAAGAATCTAAATTAATATTCACTGAATTTAAAGGGACAGTCAAGTAAAAATAAACTTTCATGATTTAAATAGGGCATGCAATTTTTAACAACTTTCCAATTTACTTTTATTACCAATTTTGTTTTGTTATCTTGGTATTCTTAGTTGAAAACTAAACCTAGAAGGTTCATATGCTAATTTCTTAGACCTTGAAGGCCGCCTCTAATCTGAAAGCATTTTGACAGTTTTTCACCACTAGAGCTTTAGTTCATGTGTTTCACATAGATAACATTGAGCTCAGGCACGTGAAGCTCCTAGGAGTCAGCACTGATTGGCTAAAAATGCAAGTCTGTCATAAGAACTGAAATAATGGGGCAGTTTGCAGAGGCTTAGATACAAGGTAATCACAGAGGTAAAAAGTATATTATTATAATTGTGTTGGTTATACAAAACTGGGGAATGAGTGAGAAAGGGATTATCTATCTACATGTAACAGCAAAAATTCTGGTGTTTACTGTCCCTTTAATTACATGGGCCTAGTTTCCATTGAGGTGGTAAATTGTGGAAACCGGTGATAAAAACATTTATTTCCATTAAAGTCTATGGAGATTATTTTATGTTAACACCAGTTTCCAAACTTTGCAATCTCAATGGAAGCTAGGCCATGGTTGGTAGAGACATAAGTGGTCTTCATTGTCTCTCTACGTTAGGGCTGGTTTAGTCATATGGTCCTTCATTAATAGTTGAATGCAAGAATTACTTTTTTCAAGGTATCCCAAAAAATGTGGTATGAAGTGTTGTGCTTACAGTTAAAGGGACATTAAACACTAGATAGATTTCATGCACCTCCCTATAATTATTATCTGGGATCCCCTTTATTCATAAATAGTAACCTCCTCCTCCAAGAACATATTTTTCTGTAGTGTAGGGTCCCCCTCCTCCCTCTATACAATGTTCTGTAGCATAGGGCCCCATCCCTCCCTTCTGTCTAACATTTTTTCAGTAGAGTGTGGAACCCCGCCCCTCTATCCCCCTTCTCCACTGGGCCAAACACCCACCTCCCTCCTTCCCTCCCACTGCTCCCACTCAGCGCCAACCAAAGATTGTTACAGAGAGTGACATAGACAGTGTCACTCTCTGTATTAATTGGTGATCTGGCTTCATATGGTAAGGAAGCACGATCTAAGCTGACAGCGGGGGACAGCAGAATTTGCTTTTGTGTTGGACATAGGAACTACGTCAATACAACAACATAGTACGCTGGGCAAAGTACTGTGTGACGTAGTACATACGTCCAATTAGCACAATGGGTGATAATTGCATGTTCTATCTGAATCATGAAAATAACAAAAATGGATTTCATATCCATTTAAATAGTTTGTATAAGCTACCAAGGATAAACAATATGTTATTCACAGAATTCACCACTTAAGTTCTCAAGGTTACACTCAGACAAATACATACAAACTCACACACACATGTACATACCTACCAACCTCTCATATTCTGTGATTGTTACGGGTTTGGAGGTCTGGTCCACTTTATTCCTGCAGCTTCTCAATGTCCTGGATTTCCCAACCCCCCACCCCCTCTCACAAATGGAAAAAAAAAGAGTTTTACCCAGAGGTTGGCAGTACAAGTAAATGAAATACTCCCATAGGGGGCTCTTAAATGAGGCATTTTTTGGATTTTTTTTCTCTGTACTTGTTTCATTACAATTATCCGCACCAATGTATATTATATACATTTTTTAAAAGACAAACAGGCCTTTATTGGGGTACCCTACAATGATATATAAATTATCAATAGGAATTTAATACTTCATAATAATCAAGTGCACAATAAAAAGACAATGCAATAGCCCTTGCTCTGAAATTTTAAATACGCAGTATTTATTTTCCACCCATTGGCCAGCCCCCTGCATCATGTGAAAGGTATTATCCAATCACAGGGTAGTATACGTATACACTGTAAATTGTGCACATGCTCAGAAGGAGCTGATGCCTCAGAAAGTGTGCATATAAAATGACTGCAATATTTGACCATAGAAGTAAACGGGGAAATGTCTTAAAACTGCATTCTCTATCTGAGTCATGTAAGTTTAATTTTGACTTTAGTGTCCCTTTAAGGCTTATTGACATATGTCCTACCACCATGTAATGCATCGGTCGTTAAGGATTTAATAAACCATTTTTAACCCTCCCTTTTTGTTAGACATGGTCTATGTACCCCAATATTTATAATACACTGCAGTACATAGTGATACTTACTGCCCCTGAAATAACCTTATACAGATGTTATAAAATTCAATTTAATATGTTTATAGATATTTGGATGCAATTTCTCTAATTTATTTTAAAAATATGACTCTCTTCAGTTTCACTGTTTAATGTAATGAATTTATATGTGAAATGATATATTTACATTTTATTTGAAACCGGATTTAAACAGTAATAAAGGCTAACTAGCATTGTATACAGATTAAATGCATAAAAATATGTTCAGCATTTGCATACAAGATCATCAAGTATCATATTTGAAATAAATGTAAATAAATAAAACAACTGATCATTTTATATTCTGTTATACCAGTAACATAATAGGGACAATATTCTCATATTGCCGATACATTCTGCACACTGTAACACAGGATATCTTGGGGGTTCACCACTGTATCTCTGAGTAACCAAACAAAAATAAACAAATTATTTTAACCTTGTCAAATCTGAACAATTTGTACACAGCTGTACTAGAACAGGTTTTAGTTTTTTGGCAATTATTATTTTTTTCAGTGAAGTACTCACACAAAGAAAACTTTTTTTTTTAGCAGACGGAGCATTTTTAGAAAATAATTTAAATTTTCAAATAGCCATGCGGCCTAGCTGGCGCCAAGCGTCACCTCTCAGCAAAATAGCGTTCTGTTGTAGGCTGTCTGCAGCGCTCAGCGCGGAAAAGTCTTCAAACAAACGAAGGAACTTTGAGCATAAATTATTTTATACTTCTTGAATGAAAGTCCCCTTTATTTGTTCCAAAGGTAAATCCTAGCATTTTTACAAACGCTAAGATTTACCATCACCTTAAAATATGCGTAATGAGGTTTGGGTTTCGCAATTTATGTCTAACGTGGTCGGGTTAGCTCACATGGAGAATTAGTAATCTTAAAGCGTGTTCTTGAAATATTAAATATAAAATATTAAAAAATATGAATTAAAAAATTATTATACATACTGTAAAAATATTCATCCTTTGGATTATTTAGAATTTTTTACAGTATGTATAATAATTTTAAAATTTTTTTTTTTTTTTTATGTTACGCATGAGACACGGCATGAGAACTAGCACAGCGCAGGGGATCTATTGCGCAGCGATGGACAGCAAATAAATATATATATATGAATATAAACATATATATTTATGTGTTAATATGTGTATATACACAAATTAACACATACATGTATATGTATATAAGCATATACATACTGTATATATTTATAGAGAACACACAGTCCCCATAGACCGCAATGTAAAGGTACTTTTCTGTGTTGTTATTTTTCTAACACCCTACACATGAACCTTTAACCCATTATAACTGCTAAGTGCAGTTTTTTTTCTTCCTTTTTTAAAGATAAAGATGCTTATTATTATTTTTTTACAAAACAAAAACACCACTTTATTTTTGGGGCAATTGGTGACATTTAGAAAAGTAACCAGAGATCTGATCTCTAGTTATTTTTTTGAGCTCTAATTGCCAACACTCCACTTGTAATCTATCCTATAATACATCAATAAATATGTACACACACACACATATATATATATATATATATATACAGTATAAATATTGAGACTCCTCTTTTTCCCTTATGTAAGATAATTAAGTATAGATAGCGGCTTTGTGTGACAGGCCATTAAAGATAAGTCCTATTAGGGTACACTTTCCAGGACTCGTAATTAAACTGAATATACACTTACAAAAATCATACTGACTGCTTTCATTAAAATCGAAACAATTGCAAGTTAGATGAATGCGTCCAGACCAAATGTTAATGAACCTACGATCCAAGGTATAGGTTAACTTCTAATCTGTCAACAGACATATACCTTTACCTACTACTATTTTCTAATCGCAAACTTGAAAGTGAGCCTCAGAGTAGGTTTTACTTGTTAAGTATAAGCACACAGCAGAGTTTTGTACTCATACCCGAAATCTTAATAATAGTTGTTTTATTCCAATTTCTATTGCTCTTAGTTTGCATTTATCATTGCAATTCTGTATGCTTATGTTTAGATTAAGAAATAGTTTTTTTTTAATTTTATTTATATTTTATAGTAGATTGTCCTACTCACCAATGTGTAGTTGATTACCTTATCTGTGAGTTTTTACGCTAACATTGGTATTCAGTATTAATGTGTGTAGATTCAGCCATTTGGAGGTCTTTACGTTTATACACATTTTTTATTATTTATTTTTTTATTAAGAACATTTTGATGGTAGAATATTACTAAATAGAAATCAGCCAATCAATGAGCAGCCGGTTCACACACCCCCTCCATGCAAACGGCGGGAGACTTTAAATCCTATCCAACACGCCAGATTCAACACCGCCTCTGATTAAGAAGTTGCATAAAACTTTGAAACGCGTCAGGCTGTTCTATGGTGTTGAACACGGCTGCTTCTGCTCTGTAGTAAGACGTTTGGTGTTTTGTTTTACTGTATTCGAACGTCTGAAATTACCGGTAATAAGAATCATCGCTGTGACTAACATACAGTTGGGACTTTAAAACCGTGTCAATATTGTTTAAAGCAGTGACGATACCTCATAGAGATTGAGGTTTTGTCTGTGAGTACCTCTGTTTCTCATAAATAAACGTGTTTTATTTAAACAATATCACACTACGTGCGCTCTGTTTCTTCCCTTCTGAATAAATTTGAGAGGAAGCTGACGCTGAGATCGTTGAGAGGTGTCTTTTGTGCTCCTTCTACTAACAAGCTGAGGATTCATACCTCCCCTGGGAAAGTGTTACATCTGTAGCCGTTCTCCACCACCTAATCCTTACCTCATTTGATTGAGGGCACTGGATGTAAGTAGTTAGTGAGCCTTTATTAGGATACCTGGGTTTAAGTGATTGCATTTAAAAGAATACTTTCCACTGTTTTGAACTATTTGTCAAGTCTAAAGGACATTTTTTGCTCTCGACATTTATGTGCTCTAGCTATTATTGTTTACTTTACACATTGCTAATTTTCCTGTACTGAATAGAAATTAACACATTTTTGCTCTATTCTTTTGGTTTTTCCCATATATGTGTATTTAATTAGATACATTTAAAGCTAACCTTAGTTACGCTTAACACAATAGAAATATCTAAGGGTGCTGTGTTTGCTTGCTATGTTTTTCCACGGATGTTTCTCTCTTCCTTAACCGTTATATTTGTATCCACTGTCTTTTTGCAGCTCATAAGGAAACTTTTTTCTACAGCTTCCATTTAAAAGGTATAGCGCTGTGTAGTTTACTTCATCTTTCTAGAACCAACCTTTTCTCTGTGTGATTGTACTAGAGGGTTATGCAGACACATATCTTAGGTACACTCTCCAGCAGCTTCACCTTGACACACATTGTGCCAGCATTTAGCGCCTCCAGTTCAGTCTTTACCCCTGTAAAGACTTTACTTCCCCAATCCTTGTCTTATAAATATATATATATATTAATATCTCTAAGCTACTTCTGAAAAGGGAAGCTTTTTGGATTTTCACACTAGAGACACGTGTTCCGAAAGGTTATAATTCTGTCTATGATGTTATCAATTTCTGTGAATAATTAAAAATGCAGAGTAATGATATAGTTACATCTTAAAGTGAATGTAAAGTCGAGTGCCCGGTTTTAAAAAATCCTATTAAAAACAGGGACGCTTTCATTCATCAAACTTTACATTTCACTGGTTTTGTTAAAATACTTATCTTTTCTTCGTGAAAGCCGCTCCAGCGCTTTTCCAGCCCATCACAAGCCTCTTCATACGTCAGCAATGACGATCCCGGCATCCTACAATCACGGCTTCTCCCGGGGGAATAATTGCCTAAAGCAACGCCGTGATTTCAGGAAGGCCGGGATAGTAATTTCTAACGTAGGAAGAGGCTTGCGACGGGCGGGGGAAGAGCTGGAGCGGCTTTCACGAAGAAAAGATAAGTATTTTAACAAAAACAGTGAAATGTAAAATTTGATGAAAGAAAGTGCCCCTGTTTTTAATAGGATTATTAAAAACCGTGCACTGGTTCATCAAAATTTACATTCACGATAAGCTAAGGTAGTGTGGTTCTTAACCCTTAAAGTCAACTATGATCAAGGATAATTACATAATGCCAGCAATCATACTAATGACTATTCTGAATAAATCAAGGGTGTTTAGACCAGCTCCCTTTTTAAAAATAATTAGAACTGGCAGTCTGCTAGTCTGTTAGTTTACATTTATATTTATTTTTATTCACATGTGAAACCTTTATTATCATTATTCTTGTTATTATCTATGTACATTGCTGCTTATATAAATACATTGGGGTCCATTTATCATTGTGCGGACGGACATGATCCGCTATAGCGAACCATGTCCGCCGCACATCGATAAATGCTGACAGCATACTTTGTTGGCATTTATCATTGCACCAGCAGTTCTTGTGAACTGCTGGTGCAACGCCACCCCCTGCAGATTTGCGGATAATCGTCCGCCAGCAGGGGGTGTCAATCAACCCAATCGTATTGGATCGGGTTGATTTTTGGTGATGTCTGTCCGCCGTCTCAGAGCAGGCGGACAGGTGATGGAGCAGCGGTTTTTAGACCGCTGCTTCATAACTTGTGATTCAGGCGAGCCTTCAGGCGAGCCAAAAACACGGGGTATCAAGCTCCATTCGGAGCTTGATAAATAGACCCCTTAATATCTGTATTAATTATTACTATTAATTGTATCTGTATCTGCTTATTTTCAGTTATATACTGAGTTGTTAACACCTTGCAATCCTGAGACTCACATAAGCACATTGGTTATCTGCACTGACTTGTGCATGATAAACATATATATGTACACACTATGTGACTGTGTTCTGTTTGCAATAGTGACTATCATGCCCTAGAAGAGAATCTAGTAGAATATATGTTTGCTTTCTGTCGAATAACAGATAAGTTTAAGTTTGACTTTGCCTACATTTTGCAGAAGTTTTTTATTCACTTGTATTCCCTTTATTCCCTTCTTGAACATAATTGGAAGTGAGCAGTCAGTGATAGGAGACAAGTTATAGGGTTAACGTTTTGACTCAGTCAATTATACAAACTCAACTACTAATACAAATAGGTAAGGCTGCTAATAACAGTGCTGTAATTATGGGAGATTTTAACTACCCTGATATAAACTGGGCCAATGAAACTAGTAATTCAGCTAAGGGGGATAGATGTTTAAATGTTCTCAGGGATAACTTCTTGTCACAATTAATAGAGGAGCCAACTAGGAGTAAAGCTATATTGGATTTAGTGCTATCAAATAATACAGATATAATATCAAACATAGAAGTCAAAGAACATTTGGGTAACAGTGATCATAACATGGTCACATTTTACATTTCTTTTCATAAGCAGTGTCTTAAAGGTTTAACCAAGACTTTTAATTGTAAGAAAGCAAAATTCAACGATTTAAGGAAATCATTAAATAATATAAATTGGGACAAAGCATTCTCTAATAAAAATACAGAGGATAAATGGATAACATTTAAAACTTTGTTAAATAAATATACATATCAACAAATACCATATGCTTATAAAAATAAAAATAAAAAATCCAAGCCAATGTGGCTGAATATAAATGTGTTAAGAGAAACTAGGAAAAAACGTAGGGCATTTAAATTATTCAAAGAAAATAGTACAGACTCAAAATTCCATATTTATAAGGAATGTAACAAAGCATGCAAAAAAGCAATCAAATTAGCCAAAATTGAAAATGAAAAATTAATTGCAAAGGATTCTAAATCTAACCCTAAAATATTCTTTAAGTACATATATAGCAAAAAAACTAAGAAAGACAATCTAGGTAAATTAAAATGTGGGGAGGGTAGCATGATTAACAGTGACAGGGAGAAGGATGAGATACTAAACCAGTTTCTTTCTTCAGTATACACAAGAGAGGAACCATTGGATGATACTTTGGAACAAAATAGAACATGCCAGCCCATACCATTAATTTGGTTATGTATAGAGGTTATCAGGAACAAATTGGATAATATTAAGGTAAATAAAACTCCAGTCCCTGATGGAATACACCCAAGGTTGTTGAGGGAACTTAGCAATGTTATAGGCAAACCTCTACTCTTAATTTTTCAAGACTCATTATCCTCAGGCATGGTACCCAAGGATTGGCGTAAAGCTGATGTGGTGCCACTCTTCAAAAAGGGAAGTAGGGATGATCCAGGAAGCTATAGACCAGTTAGTCTGACATCAATAGTGGGGAAGATATTTGAAGGGATTATAAGGGACTATATTGATGAGCATATTCGTGTAAACAAGATTATGAGTTCTAATCAGCATGGTTTTATGAGAAATAGATCATGTCAAACTAATCTAATTAGATTCTATGATGAAGTAAGTAAAAATATAGATAAAGGGGAATCGGATGATGTGATATACTTAGATTTTGCAAAGGCGTTTGATACAGTGCCACATGAGAGATTAATGCACAAAATTAAGGGACTGGGAATAGCTGAAAATGTTAGTTTGTGGATAAATAACTGGATTAAAGATAGGGAGCAACGAGTAGTAGTAAATGGATCATACTCAGATTGGACAAAGGTAATCAGTGGAGTACCCCAGGGATCAGTGATGGGCCCTATTCTTTTTAATATTTTTATAAATGACTTGGAGCTAGGATTTAATAGCGACATCTCTATTTTTGCAGATGATACTAAGTTAAGTAAGGTCATTAGGTCAGAGCAGGATGAACTTTCGTTACAAAGGGACCTGCAAAAATTAGAAGTATGGGCAGGTAAATGGAAAATGAGATTTAATACAGGAAAATGCAAGGTTCTACATTTTTAAAAATAAGCAGGCAACGTATTATTTAAATGGGACAAGACTTAGCCAAACAGAGGAGGAAAGGGATTTGGGAGTAGTAATAGATAACAAGCTAAAGATGGGTGCACAATGCAGGGCAGCAGCTTCAAAGGCTAATAAGATACTAGCATGTATTAAAAGAGGCATTGACTCAAGGGAGGAAAGCATAATTCTGTCACTATATAAAGCCCTGGTAAGACCTCACCTTGAGTATGGAGTGCAGTTCTGGGGCCCGATCGCAAAAAAAGATATTGCAGAACTAGAAAAAGTTCAGAGAAGGGCCACAAAGCTAATAAGGGGATTGGAGAATTTAACCTATGAGGAGAGGCTAGCCAAACTGGGTCTGTTTTCTTTAGAAAAAAGGCGCTTAAGAGGTGACATGATTACTTTATATAAATATATTCAAGGCCCATATACAGAGATGGCAGAAGCGCTGTTTATTCCAAGAAAATTGTTTGTGACCAGAGGTCACAATTTAAGGTTGGAGGAAAGGAGATTAATCTCCTGCAACGGAAAGGTTTTTTCACTGTAAGAGCAATACAATTTTGGAACTCATTACCAAAGGAGGTAGTGAATGCCAATACCCTAGATACATTTAAAAATTATTTGGATACATTTCTGTCTATAAACAAAATTCATGGATATGATTGCTAGTATTAAATGGGTCACCTTTTAGTGGGATTATTTAAGCTTAACTGGAGCTTTTTGTATATATTTTAGATTTGTATAGGTTGAACTCGATGGACTTCGGTCTTTTTTCAACCTCATCTACTATGTTACTATGTTACATTTATGTCACTTGTATATGTATATTTATACCATACATGTATATGTATAAATATACATTATAGCCGACCCAGTGATGTGCAGTGAGGTCAGAGGCTGGTGAGGCACTAGATATGATACGCCGGAGAAACACATGTACAGAGGGCCGCAAGTACCCCCAACAGGGCAGGTTTAAATGATAGCTGAACCAGTGCACAGGTGACATAATCAGGTGATGGGTGAGAGCAAGTTAGTAACCACTGAGTTACTGATCAGCTGATTACTTCACCTGTGCACTAATTTGGCTATAATGAAAACCTGGCCTGTTGGGGGTACTTGAGGACCATTGTTGAGAAACACTGCACTAAAGCACCAGCTCATCAGAAATGTATTGATTACCTGGAGAATAAAGCACACATACTCTGCTCACTGACACCCACACACACTCTGCTCACATACACACACTCACACAATTCTGTGGCACAGTGCCAGTTACTAAGCAATTAGAATGATACACAATCTCTTCTCTACTCACTACTGTATTGTAAAAATAGAAATAATTTACCATACAAGTATCAATACTGCCAAAATAGCTGCTGCAATATGGTGTTCATATGCACGTGAACATACCACTTAGGTATGCTCTTCAACAAAGGACACCAAAAGAATGAAGTACATAATAATAAAAGTAAAATAGAAAGTTTTTTTTTGTGTGCAATTTCTATCTGAATGATGGAAATGTAATTATGACTTTCATGTTCCTTTCAAAAACTAATTTGATTTGCTGACATGGGGCCAGTAACAGTTTATGCTAATTCTCAAAATATAAATAACTAGAAAAGTCTATTAAAATAGCATGTTCTACCTCAATCATGAAAGTTTAATTATAAATGTCTCCCTTTGACTATGTGTTTAACCAGTTACTTTACAGTGGCATTATTTCTAAAGACATTTAACTGCAATAATTACATATATTTTTTAAATGACATCTCCTTTTTATTAATATAAACTTGTATAAAAGCAGCACATATTAAAAACACAATGCAACAGCTTTCAATTGATTTGTGAATTACAAGTTAACAGTCTTTAAATAAATGGAGACACAGAGAAAAATAAAAATAGATACTGCATCCTCTGACTGAACAGACATAACATATATGGAGTTTGTACCTAATTAAATCAAATAACCATGAAAAAGGGAGGCTTAGCAATATTCAATGTCAAAAACTTTAATTTAAATAATGTGGAAACTGCACACTTAACTTCAAACTCTGGGTTTTAAATTATGGATTTAAATTTGAATTGACCCTTTGACTTCCTGTCAGTATTGGGTTATGCTCACTTACTGTCCCCCCCTGTTAATGAGCTGTATCTGAACACAATTCAACAAAAACACTAAACCACATTCATTAAATTATCATTTTCACTAACAGAATCCATTTCAGTAAAATCTACGGCTGCAGCACTTACTACAATAAAATGTGGTTGAAACACTGCAGTGCTCTCTCTGCCTCTCTCCCTTTCCTGCTCTGTAAGGATTCATGAAGTGACAGTGGATCATTCCATTGCACTTAGAGGGGAAGAACAGAACTCTCTTTTTCACTTTAGCAAAGCTGTCAGCTTCACAGGACAGCAACAAACTAAATGAAAGTTGTTTTTTTTCCGTTTTTGTTTTGTTTTATATGATTTAACATCCAGCCCCAACCCTAAATTCCACTTACTAATGCCTCTCACTGGATTGGGTCAGCCCAAATGGGACTGCCTCAAATAAGCAGATAATGGGCCATGCAATGATCTTAACCACTTTCATCCAGTAGATGGCGCAGCATGTTGTGTAATGGTGGGCAGACCTGCTTGTGCCTCTCCATTGCACAACATGTAGCTGTGAAAAAAAAATGCTGGGGAAAAAAAATAGCAATTTTTTCATTTTTTTAAAGCCAATAAAAAAAAATATTTATTTTTGCCAATATGAGAGGTGAAGCACTGCCTCACCTGCCTCTAGTGACTGCACATCACTAAGCCGACCTTATCATATACCAAATAACAGTTTTAACCCTTATAACTTTTTAAAAATATTTATATGATTTTTTTTTTATCAAATAGTGTTTAGTTGAGTGTAATTTTAAATGTATTTATATTGTGTTTAGTGCAACTTTTTTTTAATGCGAGGTGCTAACCCAACAAGCGTAAAAGGTAATTGCACTCTCGCGACCGCACTTACTTTCAACTTGTAATGCAAGTGCTCTTTACATTGCACACACAAACACAGGTATTGCTCGCGTGCAACAGTTAGCGCACCACTTATAATCTAGCTTATTATATGTGCCCACATTAAGTATCAGTTCAGCCTCCCAAAAAATAAAATTTGTAACAAATATTAATGGAAACATTAGAGGATGAGACAAATTATTTTTGCCACTTTGCAACATCTTTAAATGTATGCAGAAAATGAGTAGGTATAAAATTGTGACTATACGTTTATAAGAAAAAAATATTACACAAAATAGCCCATTTTGAATATATATGCATGCTCCTTCCCCTGTCCACATTTAAAATTTGAGAGAGGTCAAAATTGTTTTTCAAAAGTTGAAATATAAAAGTCTGCAAACCCTGGAAAGAGCTGCTTTAAAAACATTTTCTCATAATTTGGAACATTTGCAGGCGTTAAATACATAGTTAAAGTCAGCTCCAGATCACCAATGCACTACAGAAAGCCTGTTGAACATGAGTCCATTGAGCCAATGATGAGAGACCTATGTGTGTAGCCACCAATCACTAGATGGCTCCTCATAGTGCATTGTTACTGCAAAGGATATGCAAATATGCTTTTCATCAAAGGATGCCAAGAGAATGAAGTCAGTTTGATAACAGAGGTGTTTTTAAAAGTGTCTTAAAATTAGATTACTCTATTTGACTCAACACACTTTGGTTTTCATGTCCCTTTAATATTTTAACACTCTTCTTGCTTGTTAAAATTGTTGACATTTGTATTGGATATATTATTTTTACGGAAAATATTTATTTGGCCTGTTAAAGTTACAGGTAAACATTTCCATCTTTTAATACATTCTTTATTATTTTTAATAACTTTCTCAGTATTTAACTTTTTTTAACCATTCATTATGGATTTCTAGATATTTTTATCCCTTGATATTAAAAGTAGTGGTTCACATTATTAAACCCAAAGATATATCTTTCTTTCCCTTTGTTTTATTCTTGCCATTATAATTCTTATTCATTCTGATTAATTGTTACTCAAAATAATTTTTTCTGTTCCAAAAGGCCACTTTTAAATTCAACGCTATGACAATAGAGCGTTTTTTTGTCTCTTTCCCTCACCTGTAATTATGCTTTCAACTTCTTGCTAAATGCCTTATTTTTACTTTGGGGCCAAAAAGTTCTTAGCAATCACAATCTATTTTCAAAAGATTTTTTCAACACCTTTTCGAGACCATTTTAACTTTTTCAAATGCATCACCTCAAGATGCTTGATAAAGCCTTGTAATGGCAATTTGGACATCTTTGCAACTATCTCAAGACTATTTGGAAACAGTCTTTTATCTTGCAGGTGTGCAAGGCACCCTGAAATGTCCCCAGGAGACAATGTAGAGGTTATTAGCATACAGTGTAGTTATTAATTAAAGCCTTATTAATTTAGTTAAACAATCGATTGTTAACGAAATTTGTTGAAATAAATGAAATGCCTTTAAATTATTTAAAAAAAAACATAATTTAAGTAAGAAGTTACCTGATAAATTAATTTCTTTCATATTGGCAAGAGTCCACGAGCTAGTGACGTACAGGTATGGGATATACAATCTTACCAGGAGGGGCAATGTTTCCCAAACCTCAAAATGCCTATAAATACACCCCTTACCCCACCCACAATTTAGTTTAACGAATAGCCAAGTAGTGGGGTGATAAAATAAGGAGTAAAATAGCATACAAAAAGAGGAACTAGAAATAAAATTGTGCTTTTATACAAACATCATAACGACCAAAAAAAGGGTGGGTTTCATGGACTCTTGCCAATACGAAAGAAATTAACTTATCAGGTAAGTTCTTACATAAATTATGTTTTCTTTCATGCAATTGGCAAGAGTCCATGAGCTAGTGACGTATGGGATAGAAATACCCAAGATGTGGAAGTCCACAAAAGAGTCACTAGAGAGGGAGGGATAAAATAAAAACAGCTATTTCTGCTGAAACAATTAAATCCACAAAAAAATAAGTCTTTCTTATAAATTTCACATAAATTTTAAAAAAAAAAACTTAAATCATAAGCAGAAGAATCAAACTGAGACAGCTGCCTGAAGAACTTTTCTACCAAAGACTGCTTCAGAAGAAGCAAATACATCAAAATGGTAACATTTAGTAAATGTATGCAAAGAAGACCAAGTTGCTGCTTTGCAAATCTGATCATCCGAAGCTTCATTCTTAAAAGCCCAAGAAGTGGCGACTGATCTAGTAGAATGAGCTGTAAATCTCTGAGGCGGAGACTGTCCCACCTCCAAATAAGCCTTGTGAATCAAAAGTTTTAACCAAGATGCCAAAGAAATGGCAAAGGCTTTCTGACCTTTCCTAGGATCAGAAAAAACAACAAATAGACTAGAAGTCTTCCTGAAATCTTTAGTAGCTTCGACATAATATTTCAAAGCTCTTACAACATCCAAAGAATGTAAAGACTATTCTTAGGATTAGGACACAAGGAAGGAACAAGAATTTCTCTACTAATGTTATTAGAATTCATAACCTTAGGAAGAAATGTAAACGAAGTCCGCAAAACAGCCTTATCCTGATGGAAAATCAGAAAAGGAGACTCACAAGAGGGAGCAGACAATTCAGAAAATCTTCTAGTTGAAGAGATAGCCAAAAGAAACAACACTTTCCAAGAAAAGCAGCATAGGCTCAAAAGGAGGAGCCTGCAAAGCCTTCAAAACCAAATTAAGACTCCAAGGAGGAGAGATTGATTTAACAACAGGCTTGATACGAACCAAATATACTACACACAAAATGACAAGGGCACTATGAAGGCAAGCTCCACAGTTATACTTATTTTTAGGATACTTTATGTGTTAGTATCAGTTAAAATTTTCTCTTGAGGAGTGGTGCTAGCATTTCATTATTATTGTTCAGGCTTTGGTTCATATCAAAATATGCAGAAAGTAGGGATTAGGGTTCCCTGGAAAGAAATACTGGTTTAGCACTCTTTGCCCAGACTGACTGTGGAGGCAAAAAATGTGTTAAAATGTAACTTTTATTGAACAGTTAAAAGATGGGTAACACAAACACTTTAAAGTCCCTATCATGGGCTAAAGAGATGTATCAATTAAAGTGTGCCCCTTGATTATGGCTGCCTGGCCTTTCTACATTAATATCATATTAGGCGACACAGTTTATGAATAAAGAAATCTCTAATATGGTTTCTTTGGTGAGGTTTGTTGTGACCACTATCTTCTGATCCTCAAATCTTCTCAAGTTGTAACTAGTGTTTGAATGGTACCATACCCTTCCTTATTATATGCGTATATACAGTATAATAAGTATTCATCACCTAAATGTGCATGTTCGTGCTCATTTTGGCGGATCATATGTGTGTACTACTTCAGTTTGTTTTTCCTTTGATAAAGCCTTAACAGGCGAAACGCGTCACGGGGGTTGAGGGGGACAATGGGGTCCCGAATTGTTGTTGTAATTTTAATTTAAATCTATCTAAGCTAAAGTTGATGTCAGAATAAAAGACCAGAATATCTATATATGATGACCGTAAAACGGTTTATAAAAGCAGTACTGTGAATTACTTTCTTTACCTTAGAACCTTTACTAATTTTTAAAGAAAATTATAGGACCTGTTACGCACAGTTAAATTTTGTAAATGTAAAGACATAAACTCCATACTGCCCAAACTGTTTACGATACCTGAACCACAAACAAGTCAAATTATATGTAAGACTGTGACTGGTGGAGCGTAACAACAGTGCAATTTAACATTACGATGTGTACACCTACATTTCAAAGACTAGAATATTTATACATGGTGACCGTAAAACGGTTTATTAAAGCAGCACTTTGAACTATTTTCTTTACCTTAGAACCTTTACTAATTGTTAAAGAAAATTATAGGACTGGTTACGCACAGTTAATTTTGTAAAAGTAAAGATATTAACTCCATACTGCCCAAACTGTTTACGATACCTGTACCACAAACAAGTCAAATTATATGTAAGACTGTGAATGGTGGAGCATAACAACAGTGCAATTTAACAATATGATATGTACACCTACAGCTACTTACCTAGAATATAATTTTGAACTAACGTTAATGTAAACAATAACTTACTATGTTCATGTATTTTTTAAATAGTTAGTATAGATGTTGCTAAACAATTGTAGATGTATAGCCAAAGACAGGCTATTCACATAAAGCGTTGCCTCAAACAGCAAATACCACACACCAGTTGACATATGTTCAACGTTGATAACATAGTAACAGTTACCCAATAGGTGCTTACACTGAGCGCTGCATTAAAATAGATTGACTAAAAACAAACATGATAATCTCAGTCTGGTCAATGAACTGGACACAATGACAATCATCTAATATTATGGATACTCAATATTAGACACAAGGAAAGCCCACGGAGTATTTTTAGCAAACATCATCAAGCAAACGCACTATTTGCACACAAAACTAACATCATATAATCTCCATACACAGGGCCAATGAAATATAGTTAAATATCTATTGGAGTCAATCACAATCAGACTGATTTGCTAACTAATACACAGAATACTTGCCAACAGATTTATTTTTTGAAGAACTGGTTATACCTGCTAGTAATGTTAGTCATTTTGTAAGCACAATTGGTTACTAAGGACGAACTGCAACACAGCAGTATTAAATAACCATATATATTATCAGCAAGTAGCATAAATAGCTCACCATCATTACACGCAATGTTCCTACGTATAATAGATACTTATAGAATCCTTGCTAACCGAGTAGCATAAATTATACAATGTTTAATGGAACCAGTCACACAGGCGAAGATTCACAACGGCACACCATTGACCCAAGATATATGTTCCTTACATACATGAATTTAGGTCAAATCGTATACAGTGGAATTACTCTCCACTGATATATTACTTACGGGAGAAACTGAAACCCACTTTAAAGAATAGGAAAAACAAACTGAAGTAGTAGACACATATGATCTGCCAAAATGCGCACTAACATGCATATTTAGGTGATGAATACTTATTATACTGTATATACGCATATAATAAGGAAGGGTATGGTACCATTCAAACACTAGTTACAACCTCAGAAGATTTGAGGATCAGAAGATAGAGGTCACAACAAACCTCACCAAAGAACCCATATTAGAGATTTCCTTATTCATAAACTGTGTCGCCTAATATGATATTAACGTAGAAAGGCCAGACAGCCATAATCAAGGGACACACTTTAATTGATACATCTCTTTAGCCCATGATAGGGATTTTAATGTGTTCGTGTTTACCCATCTTTTAATTGTTCAATAAAATTTACATTTTAAACAAAGTCAGTCTGGGCAAAGAATGCTAAACCAGCATTTCTTTCCAGGGAACTCTAATCCCTACTTTCTGCATATTTTGATATGAACGAAATCCTGAACAAAACAGTGAATATCAGGAAGTTTAGCAATCTTTCTATGAAATAAAACAGAAAGAGCAGAAATTTGTCCCTTCAAAGTACTTGCAGACAAACCTTTATCCAAACCATCCTGAAGAAACTGTAAAATTCTAGGAATTCTAAAAGAATGCCAAGAGAATTTATGAGAACACCATGAAATATAGGTTTTCCATACCCGATAATATATCTTCCTTGAAACAGACTTAAGAGCCTGTAGCATAGTATTAATCACTGAGTCAAAGAAACCTCTATGACTAAGCACTTAGCGTTCAATTTCCATACCATCTAATTTAGCGATTTGAGATCCTTTGAGACTGAAGATCTGGCCTTAAAGTAAGTGGCCAAGGTTGGCAACTGGACACCTGGACAAGATCCACATACCAAAACCTGTGAGGCCATGCTGGTGCTATCAGAAACAAATGCGATTGTTCAATTATGATCTTGGAGATCACCCTTGGAAGAAGAACTAGAGGCGGAAAAATGTAAGCAGGTTGGTAAAACCAAGGAACTGCTAACGCATCCACTGCCTGAGGATCCCTGGACCTGGAAAGATACCGGGGAAGCTTCTTGTTTAGATGGGAAGCCATCAGATCTATTTCGGGAAGACCCCACATCTGCACAATCTGACAAGATACATCTGGATGTAAAGTCTGACGGCTGAGATAACCCGCTTCTCAATTGTCTACACTTGGGATATGTATCACAGAAATTTGACAGGAGTTGGATTCCGCCCCAAAAAATATCTGAGAAACTTTTTTCATTGCTAAAGGACTGCGAGTTCCACCCTGATGATTGACATATGCCACAGTTGTGATATTGTCTGTCTGAATAGAGGCCAAGCCTAAAGAACCTTGAAAATAGCACAGCGTTCTAAAATATTGATTGGTAACCTCGCCTCTTGAGGATTCCAAACTCCTTGTGCTGTCAGAGACCCCCAGACAGCTCCCCAACCTATGAGACTTGCATCTGCTGAAATCACAGTCCAGGAAAGACGAACAAAAGAGGACTTGAATAATCCGATGATGGTCCCACCACCAGGACAGAGAGAGTTGAATGTTGGGATTTAAGTATATCAACTGTGATATCCAAGTATAATCCCTGCACCATTGATTCAGAATGCAAAGCTGCAGAGGTCTCATATGAAAATGAGCAAAGGGGATCGCGTCCGATGCTGCAGTCATGAGACCTCAAACTTCCATGCACATAGCCACTGAAGGGAATGATCGACACTGAAGGTTTCGACAGGTAGAAACCAATTTTTTTTTTTTTTTGTTTAATTGTTTTTATTGAGGTAACAGCAGATTCACACAGTAAGCAGTAGTATATACATATAAAACAACATTTCAGAAAACAATATTGACATGGACACATGCTGCTATAGTGAGGATTAGACTCAGAAAAGCTGAGAAGGAATCAAACCTCAGATTGTAGTCCTCTGTACCTCATTTTATGTTGGTTATATATAGATTCTGTTGCGTCTTCATTGCCTTCCCGGTCCACACGTGGGACCCATTTTCTAAAGTTCCGTGGAAGACACAGAAGGGTTCTTTAACATATATATTAGTTGTTATTTGAACACATAGTAATTTGATGTTAGTGCATAAGTATAAACTCAAGGCCACAGCATATACACACAACATTCATGTACAATTTTATATAACAATTATTTAGTGTCAGTACTGCAGACTGCTAATATGAAAGTAATGACACGCAATGTAAATAATAGGATTGGTGAGGCCCAAAGAGCTAGCTCAGGGCTCTTTGGACTGGGCAGAGACTACCTAACACTGCCTAAGAATTAAAACCAGTAAATCCTGGCATGGGCTATTCCAAATGGCACTCTATAGTTGTGAAGTATTAAGGATTAGGGGCCTGCATTAGCTATGTTGCTTGGGCTAAGTCTATATAATATGTAAAATCTAGATTAAGCTAAACATATAGTGAGTGCATAGTAACGCATGCAGGCATATATATTCAGTGACAGTTTGTGTTAAACCTCCTGGAATTAATATATACTACTAGTTATATTGTGGAACCCAAGACATGATATCAAATATGAAATATAGACAAGAAAACAAATCTAAGTAAACACTATTAACAGGTCTCTAGATTGCTTGATAGATTATAGTCTCATGGTAAAAAAAAAACAGTGAAAACCAACCAAAAAAAAAAAAAAAGGAAAAAACTTAATTATTGCTGTGGGGAACTAGGCAATAGTATCAACGAAGCAACCAAAAAACTGGACCTGATCATAGAAATAGTCAGCAGCTCGCCTTAGGATGACATGTTCATCCCACGTCTATTGGGTTGAAGAGGAAAGACCAGCATTTAAACCGCCATTGCAAGGCTAACCCCCCACCACAGAGTAGGACTCCAAGATGGAGGAGATGCCCCCCAGCTGACAGATGGGATCTTTCCAGAGGGGCCGAAAACCAGGTCAAGCGCGGCCAGTCGCAGCAGTCCAGGTGAGGGCCAGCCATCGGGGTCACAATTGATTGCGGCAGTACAGCACTCTGCTTCAGGTAGCCCTCCTTTTGTGACGTGGCTACATACGATCCGGTCCGTTCCACTCCCGGCTCCCCGCACCCAGCCACAGATCCGGGCCCCTCCGGAGCCCCCTCCAAACAAGGTTTTTGCTCAAAGCCCACGGTAGGGGCTTCCAATGGTTGTGCTGTTGTCTCTACTGTAAGCAGCTGCGTTCGGGTGCCGGGTATCGCGGGAGCCGCCAAGTGCACTGTTTCCTCATAGGGCTCTTCACAGGCCCCATTTTGTATGCGATTGATTAGTTTGTCCATTTTATAGCACATCTGTTTCTCGTAGTTATTCAGGAGGATATACATAGCGTTACTTAGGTTCCCTCTCTCAGGAATAGCCATACTGAACTACGTTACCCCCGTTCTCAGGGGGGGGGGGTTCTGAAAGATGTTGTAGGCCGCACACGAATATATATCCTGCTACCCACAGTTCAAGGAAGTCCCGATCTGCAAAATTTCCATATACTTCTGTTCTGTCTATATTTAGACATCCAAAAACATGTTCAGTAGTGTAGAGTTCTGATGGGGTCAACAAGTATTTAATGGGTTCTTCATAAAACTGCAGGAGCTTATTAGAAAGGCAACTTCTCATGGCCGTGGTTAGACACGCCCCCCAGAAACCAATTTTATTCATCTCTTATCTGTTAAAGACAGAGTCATGGACACTGAATCTATCTGGAAACCTAAAAAGGTGACCCTTGTCTGAGGAATCAAGAAATTATTTGGTAAATTGATCCTCCAACCATGTTTTTGAAGAAACAACACAAGTTGATTCATATGAGATTCTGCTAAATGGAAAGATTGAGCCAGTACCAAGATATCGTCCAAATAAGGAAACACTGCAATACCCTGCTCTTTGATTACAAATAAAAGGGCACCGAGAACCTTTGAAAAGATTCTTGAAGCTGTTCCTAGGCCAAACGAAAGAGCAACAAATTGGTAATGCTTTTCTAGAAAAGAGAATCTGAGAAACCGATAGTGGTCTGGATGAATCTGAATGTGAAGATACACATTCTGTAAGTCTATGAAGGACATGTAATGACCTTGCTGAACAAAAGGCAGAATAGTCCTTATAGTCACCATCTTGAAAGTTGGGACCCTTACAAATTGATTCAAAAACTTCAGATCCAGAACTTGTCTGAAATAATTTTCCTTCTTCGGGGCAAATTCGATACCCCTGAGAAACAATATTCTAAATCCAATGATTCTGAACGGAACTTGCCCAAATGTCTTGAAATAATTTCAATCTGCCCCCCCACCAGAACTGGATTGAGGGCCGCACCTTCATGCAGACTTGGGGGCTGGCTTTGGTTTCTTATAAGGCTTGGATTTACTCCAACTCGAAGATGGCTTCCAATTGGAGCCAGAGTCCTTAAGGGAAGGAGTGGTTTTCTGTTCTCTATTTTGATGAAAGGAACTAAACCGATTAGAAGCTTTAGATTTACCCTTAGTCTTTTCATCTTGGGGCAAAAAAACTCCTTACCCCCCCCCCCCCCCCAGTAATAGTGGAAATAATAGAATCCAACTGGGAACAAAACAAATTATTACCCTGGAATGAAAGAGATAGTAACCTAGATTTAGCATGTCAGCATTCCATAAATTGAGCCATAAAGCTCTTCTAGATAAAATAGTCAAAGACATAGATTTAATATCAATCTTGATGATATCAAAAATAGCACCACAGATTAAATGATTAGCTTGTTGAAACAAACGAACAATGCTATGTAAATCAGAATCTTTTCCCCTATGAAGCTATCCAACCAAAAAGTTGATGCAGCTGCAACATCAGTCATAGAGATGGCAGGTCTGAGAATATAGCCAGAATGTAAATAAGCTTTCCTTAGATAAGATTCAATTTTCCTATCTAAAGGTTCCTTAAAAGAGGAACTATCTTCCAAAGGAAGCAAGAGTAGAAATAGCCCCATCAACCTTAGGAACTTTTTCACAAAACTCTAATTTAGCTACTGGCAAAGAATACAACTTTTTATACCTTAAAGAAGGAAAAAAAGTTGTACCAATACCAAGCTTAGACTATTTCTTAGCAATCACATCAGAAATAGCGTCAGGAACAGGGAAAACCTCAGGCGTAATCACAGGAGGTTTACAGGAAAAACCTCAGGAGTAATCACAGGAGGTTTATAGACAGAATTTAAACATTTACTGGATTTATTATCAAGAAGTCCAGACTCCTCACTATCCAAAGTAATCAACACTTCTTTTAACAAAGAACGAATATGCTCATTCTTACAAAGATAAGATGATTTATCAGTATCAATGTCTGAAGTAGGATCTTCCGAATCAGAGATATCCTCATCAGAGGTGGATATATCAGTATGTTGTTGGTAATTACAAATTTCATCAGTATTATGAGATGTTTTAAAAGACCTTTTACGTTTATTTGAAGGTGGTATAGCAGCCATAGCCTTCAGTATCGCATCAGCAGTATAATTTTTCATAGCAACAGGGATATCATGTACTTTAGATGTTGAAGGAACTACAGATACTGTACTAGCACTAATAGAAACATTTTCTGCATGCAAAAGCTTATCATGACAACTGTTACATACTACAGCTGGAGATATAATCTCCACAAGTTTACAACAGATACACTTATCTTTCAGGCAGCATGGTTCCTACAGCAGCTTCTGAGACAGGATCAGATTGAGACATCTTGTAAAATGTAAAAGAAAAAATAACATTGAAACCGAAATATCTTATTTCCACATATAGCAGTTTTAGGAATTGGAAAAAATGCAAATGCTAAAATTGTCAAAAAAGCAAATAGCCTAGCCCTCTGAGCATAAAGAAGGCAAGGAGCATATAGGAAGTGGGGTAAAATAAAACTAATTTTTTTGGCACCAAGTATGACGCATGATGCAAAAGGAAGTTGAAATTTTTTTTGGCGCCAACATACATCCGGAAATGACGCAACTCACGTCATAACAAACACAAATTCGCACCAAACAACCTGGCATCAACTAAGACGCAAGAAATGACGAACTTGCGTTGCTATAGACGCACATTCGCGGCAAAATAAAACATAATTTATACTTACCTGATAAATTTATTTCTCTTGTAGTGTATCCAGTCCACGGATCATCCATTATTTATGGGATATATTCTCCTTCCCAACAGGAAGTTGCAAGAGATCACCCACAGCAGAGTTGCTATATAGCTCCTCCCCTAACTGCCATATCCAGTCATTCGAACCGAAAACATGCAGAGAAAGGAAAAACCATAGGGTGCAGTGGTGACCGTTGTTTAAATGAAAAAAATTACCTGCCTTAAAAGGACAGGGCGGGCCATGGACTGGATACACTACAAGAGAAATAAATTTATCAGGTAAGTATAAATTATGTTTTCTCTTGTTAAGTGTATCCAGTCCACGGATCATCCATTACTTATGGGATACCAATACCAAAGCTAAAGTACACGGATGATGGGAGGGACAAGGCAGGTACTTAAACGGAAGTTACCGCTGCCTATAAAAACCCTTTCTCCTAAAAATAGCCTCCGAAGAAGCAAAGAATCAAATTTGTTAAATCTGAAAAAGTATAAAATGCAGACCAAGACTCCGTCTTGTAAATCTGTTCAACAGAAGCCTCATTTTTTTAAAAAGGCCCAAGTGAAAACCATAGCTCTAGTAGAATGAGCTGTAATCCCTTCAGGAGGCTGCTGTCCAGCAGTCTCCTAAGCTAAATGAATTGTGCTTTTTGTAAAACCAAAAGACAGAGAGGTTGCTGAAGTCTTTGACCTCTCCTCTGACCAGAATAGACAACAAACAAGGTGAATGTTTGATGAAGATCTGTAGTAGCTTGTAAGTAAAACTTTAAAGGATGAACCACGTCCAAATTGTGTAATAGACGTTCCTTCTTTGAAGAAGGATAAGGGTACAAGAATGGAACAACAATTTCTTGAGTGATATTCTTGTTAGATACCACCTTAGGTAAAAACCCAGGTTGGTACACAGGACCACCTTATCCGTACGGAGGACCAGATAAGGAGAATTACATTGTAACGCAGATAACTCGGAGACTCTACGAGCCAAGGAAATAGCTACCAAAAAGGAACTTTCCAAGATAAAAGTTTGATATCTATGGAATGAAAAAAGGTTCAAACGGAACTCCTTGAAGAACCTTAAGAACCAGGTTTAAGCTCCATGGCGGAGCAACAGTTTTAAACACAGGCTTGGTCTAACCTAAACCTGACCAATGCCTGAACATCTAGAATACCTGCCAGACGCTTGTGCAAAAAAATAGATAGAGTAGAAATCTGTCCTTTTAAGGAGCTAGCTGACAACCCTTTTCTCAAAATCATCTTGGAGAAAAGATAATATCCTTGGAATCCCGAATTTACTCCATGAGTAACCCTTAGATTCATAACAATAAGATATTTACACCATATCTATGTTAATTTTCCTAGAGACAGGATTTCATGCCTGTATTAAGGTATCAATGACTGACTCGGAGAAGTCATGCTTTGATAACATCAAGCGTTCAGTCTCCAGGCAGTCCATCTCAGACTAGTTAAATTTAGATGGTTGAAAAGACCCTGAGGTAGAGGGTCCTGTCTCAGAAACAGAGACCGTGGTGGAAAGGATGACATGTCCACCAGATCTGTATACCAGGTCATGCGTGGCCACGCAGGCGCTGCCAAAAAACACCAAAGCACTCTCCTGCTTGATCTTGTGTAAACACCTCCGGAGGGAATCTCACTCCTCCAGATGAAAAGTCTGACGACTTAGAAAATCCACCTCCCAGTTCTCAACACCTGGGATATGGATAGCTGACAGACAAGAGAGAGTCTCTGTCCAGTGAATTATTTTAAGACTGCTAACATCGCTAGGAAACTATGTTCCCCCTTGATGGATGATGTAAGCCACAGTCGTGATATTGTCCAACTGAAAAATGATGTACATCAGAGTTGCTAACTGAGGCCAAGTCTGAAGAGCATGGAATACCGCTCCCAGTTCCAGAATATACCTTAGCAGGAGGGTCTCCTCCTGAGTCCACTATCCCTGAGCCTTCAGGGAGTTCCAGACTGTATCCCAACCTAAAAGGCTGGCATCTGTTGTAACAATTGTCCCATCTGACCTGCGGAAAGTCATACCCTTGGACAGATGGACCCGAGATAGTCCCCAGAGAAGAGAATCTCTGTTCTCTTGGTCCAGATTTAACAGGAGAACAAATCTGTGTAATCCCCGTTCCTCTGACTGAGTCTGCATAGTTGCAGCGGTCTGAAATGAAGGCGTGCAAACAGTACTATGTCCCTTGTCACTACCATTAAGCCAATTACATTCATATACTGAGCCACCAAAGGGCGCGGATGGATGAAGAACACAACAGAAATTTAAAAACTTTGACAACCTGGACTCCGTCAGGTAAATTTTCATTTCTACAAAATCTATCAGAATCCCTAGGAGGGAAACCCTTGAGATTGGGGATAGAGAACTCTTCCTGTTCAGTTTTCCACCCATGCGATCTCAGAAATGCCAGTACTACGTCCGTATGAGACTTGGCAACTTGGATGTTTGACGCCTGTATCAGGATGTCGTCCAAATAAGGGGCCACTTCTATGCCCCGCGGCCTAAGAACCGCCAAAGCGACCCCAGAACCTCTATAAAGATTCTTGGGGCTGTAGTTAACCCTAAAGGAAAGAACTACAAAACTGGTAATGCCTGTTTAAAAAGGCAACCTGAAAAACCGATGGTAATCTTTCTGCATCGTGAGGATAAGCATCCTTCAAATCCATTGTAGCCCTCTAGTGACTCTCCTGGATCATAGTTAAGATGGTACTAATAGTTTCCAACTTAAATGATGGAATTCTGAGGAATTTGTTTAAGATCTTTAAATCCAAACTAGATTTGAAGGTTCCCTCTCCTTGGGAACCACAAACAGATTTGAGTAAAAACTCTATCCCTGTTCCTCCCCTGGAACTGGATGGGTCTCGTACACAGTGTAAGAATGCCTCTTCCTTTATCTGGTTTGCAGATAATTGTGAAAGGTGAAATCTCCCCTTCTTTGGGGGAAGTTTTGAAATCCAGAAGATATCTCTGGGATATAATTTCCAATGCCCAGGGATCCTGGGCCTCTCTCTCACGTCCACGCCTGGGCGAAAGATGAAAGTCTGCCCCCTACAGGGTCCGTTACCGGATAGGGAGCCGTTCTACCTGCTGTCTTAGAGGTAGCAGCAGGCTCCTTGGCCTGCTTATCTTTGTTCCAGGTCTGGTTGTCACCAGACCTTCTTGGAGTTTCGAAAATTAGACCTTTTTGTTCCTGAGGAAGGGCATTACCTTTTCCTCCTGTGATATTAGTAATAATCTCCTTCAAACCAGGCCCGAATAGGGTCTGCCCCTTGAAAGGGAGTTAAGTAGCTTATTTATTAAAGTCACGACAGCTGACCATAATATAAGCCCTAGCGCTGTGCGCGCCAGCACAGTAAAAACATAATTCTTAGCCGTTAGTTTAGTCAAAAGAAAACAAGGCATCAGAAAAAAAAGGAATTGGCTAGCTTAAGTGCTCTAAGTTTGTCAAGTATTCATTCAATGGAGTCGCTACCTGTAAAGCCTCAACCAGAGACTCAAACCAGAACGCCGCAGCAGCAGTGACAAAAGCAATGCATGCAAGGGGCTACAGGATAAAACCTTGTTGAATAAACATTTTCTAAAAAAGCACAACTGTCCTCGACAGGGCTAGTGATACGCTTAGCTAGAGTAGAAACTCTCCTCTCCAACTTAGGGACGGTCTGCCATAAGTTCCCGTGTGGTGGCATCTGTTAGAAACAGTTTTCTAAAAATAGGAGGGGAAGAGAACGGCACACCTGGTCTATCCCATTCCTTATTAATAATTTCTGTAAACCTCTTTAGGTATTGAAAGAAACATCAGTACACACCGGCACTGTATAGTATCTATTCAGTCTATACAATTTCTAGCACTGTAATTGTAAACCAGTCATTCAGAGCTGCTAAAACCTCCCTGAGCAACAAGTGGAGGATCTTAAGCATAAATGTTAAATATAGAAATATCGGAATCAGGTTAAATCATCTCCCCTGAATCACAAATATGACCCACTGCATATAGTGAGGCAGTAACAGACATGGTTCTTGACGCATCTGTATGCTCTGTATCTATCCCCAGAGCTATCTCGCTTTCCTTTAATTTCAGGTAGTCTGACTAATACCGCTTCCAGAGTATTATTCATAACCTTCGCCATGTCTTGTAAAGTAAACGCTATAAGCGTCCTTGATGTACTAGGCGCCATTTGAGCGTGAATCCCTGGAGCGGGAGTCGAAGAGTCTGACACGTGGGGAGAGTTAGACGGCATAACTTCCCCCTCGACAGAAACCTCTGATAAAATAAACGCTATGGGTGCCCTTGAACCACTTGGCGCCATTTGAGCGTGAGTCCCTAAAGCGGGAGTCAAAGGGTCTGACACGTGGGGAGAGTTAGTCGGCATAACTTCCCCCTCGACAGAATCCTCTGGTGATAATGTTTTTAAAGACAAAAAAAATGATCTTTATTGTTTAACATGAAATCAGTACATCTGGTACACATTCTAAAATGGGGTTCCACCATGGCTCTTAAACATAATGAACACAGAGCTTCCTCTATGTCAGACATGTTAGAACAGACTAATAATGAGACTAGTAAGATTGGAAAACACTTTAAATCAAGTTAACAAGCAAATATAAAAAACGTTACTGTGCCTTTAAGAGAAACAAATTTTGTCAGCATTTGAAAAACATTGTAAAAAGGCAGTAAATCAAACGAAATTTTTACAGTATATGTAATAAGTTCACAGAGCATTGCACCCACTTGCAAATGGATGATTAACCCCTTAATGCAAAAAACAGATAAAAAAAACGACAGACGTTTTTTAACAGGTACAACAAAACTGCCACAGCTGAGCTGTGGATTACCTTCCCTATAAACGATTTTGGAAGTCTTTTTAGCCCTTTAGAGATGTCCTGTAGTATTCAAAGGACTGCTGAGGGAATCTGGATGATTCATTTTGTAAATTTAACTGTGCAAAAAAGCTCTAAGTTAGATCCCTCCCACTCATATTACAACAGTGGGAAACCTCAGTTAACTGTTGCTATGCAGAAATTAAGCCAGCCATGTGGAAAAATTATGCCCCAAGAAACCTTATCACCAATGTACCTCAAAAAAACGATTAAACATGCCAGCAAACGTTTTTAAAACAACCTTCTTTTAAAGAGTATGTATCTCTATTAATAAGCCTGTCTTGCTTTCCCTGCATTAAGGCTTAAATTAGATTATTTCGGTATCAGCAGCATTTTCATAGTCAATTCCATTCCTTAGAAAATTACTTTACTGCACATACATTAATAAGCCTGCTAACAGTCGCTTTCACTGCATTAAGGCTTTACTTATATTAATTCGATAACAGCAGCATTTTCTTAGTCAATTCCATTCCTTAGAAAATAGTTTTACTGCACACACCTCATTTGCAGGAAAACCTACACGCTGTCCCCCATCTGAAGTTTACCTCACTCTTCAGAATGTGTGAGAAAACAGCCAGTGGATCTTAGTTACTTCTGCTAAGATCATAGAAAAACGCAGGCGGATTCTTCTTCCAAATACTGCCTGAGAGAAAAACAGCACACTCCGGTGCCATTTGAAAATAACAAACTTTTGATTGAAGAAATAAATTAAGTATAAAACACCACTCCTCTCGCGGACCTCCTTCTATGTTGAGACTGGATATGGCAGTTAGGGGAGGAGCTATATAGCAACTCTGCTGTGGGTGATCTCTTGCAACTTCCTGTTGGGAAGGAGAATATATCCCATAAGTAATGGATGATCCGTGGACTGGATACATTTAACAAGAGAAAACAGCATTTTGCGCCCTTGCAAGTCTAATTTGCCCGCAAGTTTCAAAGAAAAAACAAGTCAAATTGAAAAAAAGACTATAACCCAGGTAAGACAAACATGATTCCCATAACGAAACTGCCAGACTGCAAAGGGAAATACACATAACCTGACTCATGGCAAATATAAGTAAAATACATATATTTAAAACTTTGTATTTATACATAAAGCTCCAAACCATAGCTGAGAGTGTCTTAAATAATGATACATACTTACCGAAAGACACCCATCCACATATAGCAGATAGCCAAACCAGTAATGAAAACTAACAGCAGAGGTAATGGAATATAAATGTATATTGTCGATCTGAAAAGGGAGGTAGGAGATGAATCCCTACGACCGATGACAGAGAATCCTTGAAAAGATTTCCCACGAGGATAACCATAAAAATAAAAGGTGAGACTCTCTTCACATCCCTCTGACAAACACTGTACTCTGTGAGGAATTGGGCTTCAGAATGCTTAGAAGTGCTTATCATAGAAGAAATTATAGAAATCAAGCACAGACTTACTTCACCACCTCCATAGGAGGAAAAGTTTGTAAAACTGAATTCTGGGTGTGGTGAGGGCTGTATTTATAGGCATTTTGAGGTTTGGGAAACTTTGCCCCTCCTGGTAGGATTGTATATCCCATACATCAATAGCTCATGGACTCTTGCCAATTACATGAAAGAAAACACTATTTACACTACACTATTTAGCCCCTAAACTATTTAACCGCTAAACCACTACAACCCCCTTCACAATAAACCCTACTCTGTTAAATTTAAAACCAACACAATAATACCCCAGCACAAAAATCAAACAATACTTAAACCCCAAACCTCCACAACCCCCATCGCAATAAACCCTATATACTACTTAATCCCTAAGCAGCTACAACTCCCATAACAATAAAACTCCTACATCAGTATTGTTTAGGTTTTGTGCTGCCTTAGACACTCAAAATTCTGCTGTACCCGACACAGGTTTTCAACCTTTTTTTGGCGATTTTATATTTTGGTGAGGGTGTAATGTGACTTTTTTCATGGCATTTCCAAAGTAAAGGTTCATGTTCTAGTGCCCATGTGTGTATATGTGTATGTTAGTGTAAATGGTAAATGTGTTTGTGTGTAGTGCTGTCTTCGTGTGGTGAGACTAAAAAAAACTGCCTCTCCCAAATCTGCTGCTTTAGGCAAGTGCCTAGTTTGCTTAGGCCAAAATACGCTCCTGCCGTACACTCTTAACCCCTAAACCACCACAATCCCCTTTGCAATAACATAATTTATGCTTACCTGATAAATTCCTTTCTTCTGTTGTGTGATCAGTCCACGGGTCATCATTACTTCTGGGATATAACTCCTCCCCAACAGGAAATGCAAGAGGATTCACCCAGCAGAGCTGATATAGCTCCTCCCCTCTACGTCAGTCCCAGTCATTCGACCAAGAATCAACGAGAAAGGAGTAACCAAGGGTGAAGTGGTGACTGGAGTATAATTTAAAAGATATTTACCTGCCTTAAAAACAGGGCGGGCCGTGGACTGATCACACAACAGAAGAAAGGAATTTATCAGGTAAGCATAAATTATGTTTTCTTCTGTTATGTGTGATCAGTCCACGGGTCATCATTACTTCTGGGATACCAATACCAAAGCAAAAGTACACGGATGACGGGAGGGATAGGCAGGCTCATTATACAGAAGGAACCACTGCCTGAAGAACCTTTCTCCCAAAAATAGCCTCCGAAGAAGCAAAAGTGTCAAATTTGTAAAATTTGGAAAAAGTATGAAGCGAAGACCAAGTTGCAGCCTTGCAAATCTGTTCAACAGAGGCCTCATTCTTAAAGGCCCAAGTGGAAGCCACAGCTCTAGTGGAGTGAGCTGTAATTCTTTCAGGAGGCTGCTGTCCAGCAGTCTCATAGGCTAAACGTATTATGCTACGAAGCCAAAACGAGAGAGAGGTAGTAGAAGCTTTTTGACCTCTCCTCTGTCCAGAATAAACGACAAACAGGGAAGAAGTTTGGCGAAAATCTTTAGTTGCCTGTAAGTAGAACTTGAGGGCACGAACTACATCCAGATTGTGTAGAAGATGTTCCTTCTTTGAAGAAGGATTTGGACACAAGGATGGAACGACAATCTCTTGATTGATATTCCTGTTAGTAACTACCTTAGGTAAGAACCCAGGTTTAGTACGCAGAACTACCTTATCTGAGTGAAAAATCAGATAAGGAGAATCACAATGTAATGCTGATAACTCAGAGACTCTTCGAGCCGAGGAAATAGCCATTAAAAACAGAACTTTCCAAGATAACAATTTTATATCAATGGAATGAAGGGGTTCAAATGGAACACCTTGTAAAACGTTAAGAACTAAGTTTAAACTCCATGGCGGAGCAACGGCTTTAAACACAGGCTTGATCCTAGCTAAAGCCTGACAAAAGGCCTGGACGTCTGGATTTTCTGACAGACGCCTGTGTAACAAGATGGACAGAGCTGAAATCTGTCCCTTTAAAGAACTAGCCGATAAACCCTTTTCTAAACCTTCTTGTAGAAAAGACAATATCCTAGGAATCCTAACCTTACTCCAGGAGTAACGTTTGGATTCGCACCAGTATAGGTATTTGCGCCATATTTTATGGTAAATCTTTCTGGTAACAGGCTTCCTAGCCTGGATCAGGGTATCAATAACCGACTCAGAAAAACCACGCTTTGATAAAATCAAGCGTTCAATTTCCAAGCAGTCAGTTTCAGAGAAGTTAGATTTTGATGTTTGAATGGACCCTGTATCAGAAGGTCCTGTCTTAGAGGTAGAGACCAAGGTGGACAGGATGACATGTCCACTAGATCTGCATACCAAGTCCTGCGTGGCCATGCAGGCGCTATTAGAATCACTGATGCTCTCTCCTGTTTGATTTTCGCAATCAATCGAGGAAGCAGCGGGAAGGGTGGAAACACATAAGCCATCCCGAAGTTCCAAGGTGCTGTCAAAGCATCTATCAGAACCGCTCCCGGATCCCTGGATCTGGACCCGTAGTGAGGAAGTTTGGCGTTCTGGCGAGACGCCATGAGATCTATCTCTGGTTTGCCCCAACGTCGAAGTATTTGGGCAAAGATCTCCGGATGAAGTTCCCACTCTCCCGGATGAAAAGTCTGGCGACTCAAGAAATCCGCCTCCCAGTTCTCCACTCCCGGGATGTGGATTGCTGACAGATGGCAAGAGTGAGACTCTGCCCAGCGAATTATCTTTGATACTTCCATCATTGCTAGGGAGCTTCTTGTCCCTCCCTGATGGTTGATGTAAGCTACAGTCGTGATATTGTCCGACTGAAACCTGATGAACCCCTGAGTTGTTAATTGGGGCCAAGCCAGAAGGGCATTGAGAACTGCCCTCAATTCCAGAATGTTTATTGGAAGGAGACTCTCCTCCTGATTCCATAATCCCTGAGTCTTCAGAGAATTCCAGACAGCGCCCCAACCTAGCAGGCTGGCGTCTGTTGTTACGATTGTCCAGTCTGGCCTGCTGAATGGCATCCCCCTGGACAGGTGTGGCCGATAAAGCCACCATAGAAGAGAATTTCTGGTCTCTTGATTCAGATTCAGGGTAGGGGACAAATCTGAGTAATCCCCATTCCACTGACTTAGCATGCACAATTGCAGCGGTCTGAGGTGTAGGCGTGCAAAAGGTACTATGTCCATTGCCGCTACCATTAAGCCGATCACCTCCATGCATTGAGCTACTGACGGGTGTTGAATGGAATGAAGGACACGGCATGCATCTTGAAGCTTTGTTAACCTGTCTTCTGTCAGGTAAATCTTCATTTCTACAGAATCTATAAGAGTCCCCAAGAATGGAACTCTTGTGAGAGGAAAAAGAGAACTCTTCTTTTCGTTCACTTTCCATCCATGCGACCTTAGAAATGCCAGAACTAACTCTGTATGAGACTTGGCAGTTTGAAAGCTTGAAGCTTGTATTAGAATGTCGTCTAGGTACGGAGCTACCGAAATCCCTCGCGGTCTTAGTACCGCTAGAAGGGCACCCAGAACCTTTGTGAAGATTCTTGGGGCCGTAGCCAATCCGAATGGAAGAGCTACAAACTGGTAGTGCCTGTCTAGGAAGGCAAACCGTAGATACCGTTGATGATCTTTGTGAATCGGTATGTGAAGGTAAGCATCTTTTAAATCCACTGTGGTCATGTACTGACCCCTTTGGATCATAGGTAAGATTGTCCGAATAGTTTCCATTTTGAACGATGGAACTCTTAGGAATTTGTTTAGAATCTTTAAATCTAAGATTGGCCTGAAAGTTCCCTCTTTTTTGGGAACCACAAACAGGTTTGAGTAGAACCCTTGTCCTTGTTCCGACCGTGGAACTGGATGTATCACTCCCATTAATAACAGATCTTGTACACAGCGTAGAAACGCTTCTTTCTTTATCTGGTTTGTTGACAACCTTGACAGATGAAATCTCCCTTTTGGTGGAGATAATTTGAAGTCTAGAAGGTATCCCTGAGATATGATCTCCAGCGCCCAGGGATCCTGAACATCTCTTGCCCAGGCCTGGGCGAAGAGAGAAAGTCTGCCCCCCACTAGATCCGGTCCCGGATCGGGGGCTCTCGATTCATGCTGTCTTTGGGGCAGCAGCAGGTTTCCTAGCCTGTTTGCCCTTATTCCAGGACTGGTTAGGTTTCCAGCCTTGCCTGTAACGAGCAACAGCTCCTTCCTGTTTTGGTGCAGTGGAGGTTGACGCTGCTCCTGTTTTGAAATTCCGAAAGGGACGAAAATTAGACTGTCTAGCCTTAGCTTTGGCTTTGTCTTGAGGTAGGGCGTGGCCCTTACCTCCTGTAATGTCAGCGATAATTTCTTTCAAACCGGGCCCAAATAAAGACTGCCCCTTGAAAGGTATATTAAGTAATTTGGACTTAGAAGTAACATCAGCTGACCAGGATTTTAGCCACAGTGCTCTACGTGCCTGTATGGCGAATCCAGAGTTCTTAGCCGTAAGTTTGGTTAAATGTACTACGGCCTCCGAAATGAATGAATTAGCTAGTTTAAGGACTCTAAGCCTGTCCATAATATCGTCTAGCGTAGATGAACTAAGGTTCTCTTCCAGAGACTCAATCCAAAATGCTGCCGCAGCCGTAATCGGCGCGATACATGCAAGGGGTTGCAATATAAAACCTTGTTGAACAAACATTTTCTTAAGGTAACCCTCTAATTTTTTATCCATTGGATCTGAAAAAGCACAGCTATCCTCCACCGGGATAGTGGTACGCTTAGCTAAAGTAGAAACTGCTCCCTCCACCTTAGGGACCGTTTGCCATAAGTCCCGAGTGGTGGCGTCTATTGGAAACATCTTTCTAAATATTGGAGGGGGTGAGAACGGCACACCGGGTCTATCCCACTCCTTAGTAACAATTTCAGTTAATCTCTTAGGTATAGGAAAAACGTCAGTACTCGCCGGTACCGCAAAGTATTTATCCAACCTACACAGTTTCTCTGGTATTGCAACGGTGTTACAATCATTGAGAGCCGCTAAGACCTCCCCTAGTAATACACGGAGGTTCTCCAATTTAAATTTAAAATTTGAAATATCTGAATCCAATCTGTTTGGATCAGAACCGTCACCCACAGAATGAAGCTCTCCGTCCTCATGCTCTGCAAGCTGTGACGCAGTATCAGACATGGCCCTAGTATTGTCAGCGCACTCTGTTCTCACCCCAGAGTGATCACGCTTGCCTCTTAGTTCTGGTAATTTAGACAAAACTTCAGTCATAACAGTAGCCATATCATGTAATGTTATCTGTAATGGCCGCCCAGATGTATTAGGCGCCATAATATCACGCACCTCCCGGGCGGGAGATGCAGGTACTGCCGCGTGAGGCGAGTTAGTCGGCATAACTCTCCCCTCGCAGTTTGGTGAAATTTGTTCACATTGTACAGATTGACTTTTATTTAAAGTAGCATCAATACAGTTAGTACATAAATTTCTATTGGGCTCCACCTTGGCATTGGAACAAATGACACAGATATCTTCCTCTGAGTCAGACATGTTTAACACACTAGCAATAACTTGCAACCTGGTTATAATCTTTTTTAGCAAAAACGTACTGTGCCTCAAAGAGGTACTTAAACGATTAAATGACAGTTGAGATAATGAACTGAAAAACAGTTATAGCATCGACTTTAAAATAACCCAACTTTTAGCAAAGGTTTGTTCCCATTAGTAAATAACAATAACTAAATTTGACATAAAAAATTATAGAGTAACGTATTTATTCACAGTCAATATAAAATTCTCACAGCTCTGCTGAGAGAATGTACCTCCCTTCAAAGAAGTTTGAAGACCCCTGAGATCTGTCAGTGAACCGGATCATGCAAGAAATATAATAGTAGCTGACTGGAAATTTTTGATGCGTAGCAAAAGAGCGCCAAAAACGGCCCCTCCCTCTCACACACAGCAGTGAGGAGAAACGAAACTGTCACAATTTAAAGCAGACAACTGCCAAGTGGAAAATAATGCCCAAACATATATTCACTCAGTACCTCAGCAATGTAAACGATTCTACATTCCAGCAAAAACGTTTAACATGATAATATTTATTAAAAGGATTAGTGACCTTTAACAGAGTAGTTCCGGTGAAATACCATTCCCAGAATACTGAAGTGTATACATACATGTCATTATAACGGTATAGCAGGATTTTCTCATCAATTCCATTCAGAAAATAAAAACTGCTACATACCTCAATGCAGATTCATCTGCCCGCTGTCCCCTGATCTGAAGCCTTTACCTCCCTCAGATGGCCGAGAACAGCAATATGATCTTAACTACTCCGGTTAAAATCATAGTAAAAAACTCTGGTAGATTCTTCTTCAAACTCTGCCAGAGAAGTAATAACACGCTCCGGTGCTATTGTAAAATAACAAACTTTTGATTGAAGTCATAAAAACTAAGTATAATCACCATAGTCCTCTCACACATCCTATCTAGTCGTTGGGTGCAAGAGAATGACTGGGACTGACGTAGAGGGGAGGAGCTATATCAGCTCTGCTGGGTGAATCCTCTTGCATTTCCTGTTGGGGAGGAGTTATATCCCAGAAGTAATGATGACCCGTGGACTGATCACACATAACAGAAGAAAAACCCCCTACACTATTATCCCCTAAACCACCACAGCCCCATTGCTTTCAATGCCCTAATCTATTAAACCCTAAACTGCCACAACCCGCAGCATTATCTCTGTTGAATTTCAATGTTTTATTCTGGTATTATTATTACTATAATAGTAGTATTATAATATAAAAATCTTATTTCAATTTATATTAAAAAAACATTCAATAAGCAAAATATTCTTAGTATGTATATATATATATAAAAAATACATTCGGCTAGATTACGAGTTTTGCGGTAAGAGGGGCAAGGTGCTAACTTACACGTTATTGTCACCGCTCACTTACCTACAGCGCTGGTACTACAGGTTTTTCTAAACCCGCCATTATCAGGCAAAAAGTGAGCATAGAGCAAAATTGAGCTCCATACCGCACTCCAATACCAGCGCTGCTTAAGTCAGCGGTGAGCTGGTTGTACGTGCTCGTGCATGATTTCCCCATAGACATCAATGGGGGGGAGAGCCGGCTGAAAAAAGCCTAACACCTGCAAAAAAAGCAGCGTAAAGCTCCGTAACGCAGCCCCATTGATTTTTATGGGGAAACTACATCTATGTTTACACCTAACACCCTAACATGTCCCCGAGTCTAAACACCCCTAATCTTACACTTATTAACCCCTAATCTGCCGCCCCGACATCGCCGACACCTACATTATACTTATTAACCCCTAATCTGCCACTCCGGACATCGTCGCCACCTACATTATACTTATTAACCCCTAATCTGCTGCCCCAACACCTACATTATATTTATTAACCCTTAATCTCCCTCCCCCAATGTCGCTGCTACCTACCTACATCTATTAACCCCTAATCTGCCACCCCCAACGTCGCTGCACTATATTATATTTATTAACCCCTAAACCTAAGTCTAACCCTAACCCTGACACCTCTAACTTAAATATAATTGTCAGGATTCCACTCCAGGATTTCTCTCTCTCTTAAACATACCTGCTCAGCTACACCACTCCCCTATTTAAGGCTTCTGTGCACCTTAAACAGGTGCTTAGTTATTGTTACAAGCAAGTTACAAGCTAGATGCTACGCCCAAGGCCTGTGATTATCCTATCTCAGGACCAAACAACCTTTACCTTTTTGATTCAAACTTAAAGACCAAACATTTCCTGCTACTTCAAGTGATCCTGTGTGTCAAGTTATCGCTACAGTTAAGAAAACTACAAACTGCTGTTCCCAATTCAGCAAAGATTCACAGCGCGGAATAACAACTGACTCACAAGTCTCTCTGTGTCTTTCTCTCTGCAGAGGATTGTTATCAGCTCGCTGTTCCTATAAGACCTATCCGGAGTAGCTGTTGTCAAGTCTCACCTAAAGTGTTCCGGTAGTGAACGGATCTCATTCACATCACCCCCGGACTCCCTGCAGGCTGCGAGTTGAGGATACACCCAGAGCTCTGAGGTACAAATCTTTATCCAACGTTTAAAGTAAAAGTTGATAGTTTCTTTCAACTGTATACCGCTTATTCTCAACTGCTCCAGTAACGGACACTAACCACGCCCCTTCTGGGTGGATCTATTCTAACCTACGCTGTCAGTCAAACATACAGACTAAGGAGACAGGCTTGTTAGCTGCAGCAACGGTGCTCTGTGTTACAAATTTACTGACACCTGCCTGAACAGTTGTTGCCAAATATCTGCATTCAGTATTCAGCTGTGACTTAAACATTGAACTTGTAGTCGCTACCTTTCAGAACATTCTGCCAATTCTGAACTTTACTAATTCATTCATTCAACAGTGAAACATAAAACAAATCAAACTCACTACAGTCAGTCTGGGCATAATTCATGCATTAGCACAGAGACTTAAGTGAAAAATTGTATCATTAAAAGTTACCTTGATCTACAGTTGCTATCCAATTTCCATTAATTAAGATACTTTCTCACAATAATTAAAATAAATCTAATTAAAACCTACAATTAATAACTAAATAATTCCTATTTAAAACTAAATACTTATCTGTAAAATAAACCCTAAGCTAGCTACAATATAACTAATAGTTACACTGTATGTAGCTTAGGGTTTATTTTTATTTTACAGGCAAGTTTGTATTTATTTTAACTAGGTAGAATAGTTACTAAATAGTTATTAACTATTTACTAACTACCTAGCTAAAATAAATACAAATTTACCTGTAAAATAAAACCTAACTTAAGTTACACTAACACCTAACACTACACTACAATTAAATAAATTACCTAAATTAAATACATTAAATACAATTACCTAAATTACAAAAACAAACAAACACTAAATTACACAAAATAAAAAACAAATTACAAGATATTTAAACTAATTACACCTAATCCAATAGCCCTAACAAAATAAAAAAAGCCCCTTAAATTAAAAAAAAAACTAGCCTAAACTAAACTACCAAGAGCCCTTAAAAGGGCCCTTTGCGGGGCATTGCCCCAAAGAAATCATCTTTTTTACCTGAAAAAATACAACCAACCCCCCAACAGTAAAACCCACCACCCACACAACCAACCCCCCAAATAAAACCCTAACTAAAAAAACCTAAGCTCCCGATTGCCCTGAATAGGGCATTTGGATGGGAATTGCCCTTAAAGGGCATTTAGCTCTATTGCAGCCCAAAGCCCTAACTTAAAAATAAAACCCACCCAATAAACCCTTAAAAAAACCTAACACTAACCCCCTGAAGATCCACTTACAGTTTTGAAGATCCGACATCCATCCTCAACGAAGCTGGGAGAAGTCCTCATCGAAGCAGCAAGAAGTCCTCAACGAAGCCGGGAGAAGTCTTCATCAAAGCCAAGAGAAGTGGTCCTCCAGACTGGCAGAAGTCTTCATCCAGATGGCATCTTCTATCTTCATCCATCCGGCGCGGAGCGGGTCCATCTTCAAGACATCCGGCGCAGAGCATCCTCTTTGAACGAAGTCTTCTTCCCGAATGAAGGTTCCTTTAAATGACGTCATCCAAGATGCTGTCCCTTAGATTCCGATTGGCTGATAGAATTCTATCAGCCAATCGGAATTAATGATGAAAAAATCCTATTGGCTGATGCCAATCCAATTAGCCAATAGGATTGAGCTTGCATTCTATTGGCTGTTCCAATTAGCCAAGATGGCGTCCCTTAGATTCCCGATTGGCTGATAGAATTCTTGCTGCTTCAATCAGGACTTCTCCCGGCTTCGTTGAGGATGGATGTCGGATCTTCAAAACTGTAAGTGGATCTTCAGGGGGTTAGTGTTAGGTTTTTTTAAGGGTTTATTGGGTGGGTTTTATTTTTAGGTTAGGGCTTTGGGCTGCAATAGAGCTAAATGCCCTTTTAAGGGCAATGTCCATCCAAATGCCCTTTTCAGGGCAATGGGGAGCTTAGGTTTTTTTTAGTTAGGGTTTTATTTGGGGGGTCGGTTGTGTGGGTGGTGGGTTTTACTGTTGGGGGGGGTTGTTGTTTTTCAGGTAAAAGAGCTGATTTCTTTGGGGCAATGCTCTGCAAAAGGCCCTTTTAAGGGCTATTGGTAGCTTAGTTTAGGCTAGGGTTTTTTTATTTTGGGGGGGGGCTTTTTTTAATTTGATAGGGCTATTAGATTATGTGTAATTAGTTTAAATATCTTGTAATTTGTTTTTTATTTTGTGTAATTTAGTGGGTTTTTTGTAATTTAGGTAATTGTATTTAATTTTTTAAATTGTATTTAATTTAGGTAATTTATTTAATTGTAGTGTAGTGTTAGGTGTTAGTGTAACTTAGGTTAGGTTTTATTTTATAGGTAAATCTGTATTTATTTTAGCTAGGTAGTTAGTAAATAGTTAATAACTATTTAGCAACTATTCTACCTAGTTAAAATAAATACAAACTTGCCTGTAAAATAAAAATAAACCCAAAGCTATATACAATGTAACTATTAGTTATATTGTAGCTATTTTAGGGTTTATTTTACAGGTAAGTATCTAGTTTTAAATAGGAATTATTTACTTATTAACTGTAGGTTTTAATTAGATATATTTTAATTATATTTAAGTAAGGGGGTGTTAGGGTTAGACTTAGGTTTAGGGGTTAATAAATATAATATAGTGGTGGCGATGTTGGGGGCGGCAGATTAGGGGTTAATAAATGTAGGTAGGTGGCAGCGATGTTAGGGACAGCAGATTAGGGGTTAATAATATTTAACTAGTGTTTGCAAGGCGGGAGTGTGGCGGTTTAGGGGTTAATATGTTTATTCTAGTGGCGGTGATGTCCGGAGCGGCAGATTAGGGGTTAATAATTTTATTTTAGTGTTTGCAATGCGGGAGGGCCTCGGTTTAGGGGTTAATAGGTAGTTTATGGGTGTTAGTGTACTTTTTAGCACTTTAGTTATGAGTTTAATGCTACGGCTTTGCAGCGTAAAACCCATAACTACTGACTTTAGAATGTGTTACGAATCTTGCGGGATAGGCTGCACCGCTCACTTTTTAGCCTATAAAAAAGCTTGTAATACCAAGTCCCATTGAAAAAAGACTATACGCAAATTGCGTAAGTTGATTTGCGGTAAGGCAAACAAAGTGTGCGGGACAGCTGTACCTACAAGACTCGTAATAGCAGTGGTAATAAAAAAGCAGCGTTATGAGCCTTAACGCTGCTTTTTTACTCTTAACGCAAGACTCGTAATCTAGCCGAATCATCAAAATAATATAGGTCTTGGGAATAATGTTTCATCTAACCTTCTCTGACCTAAGCTCTTTTTCTATAATGATATTTCTTGTTAATTGTGTGTTTAACCTATGTGCTCCAAATTGCATAAACTATTTATTTTCAGCATTCCCTATGACTCCTACAATTCTAAAACTGATTTCTATTTTCTAAATCTGTTACTTTGCTTTGTAATTTTATAATCTGCTGATGATAATTATCTAGCAGAGATGTATAATTGTATATATTTTGTTAAACATTCTCTGGCTTACATAATTTGAAATTATCTGTTTTTATTTGTATCAATTCCATTTTGCAATGTATCCATTTGTGGAACTAAATAAGTCTATCAGCTATTTTACCTCTATCATCTGGAATATTTTATGTTCAGATGTTGTAATAAAATAGAATAATAACACTAATTGAATGATGAATTGGCCAGTGATTCAAGAGTACCCACATTAGGTTTATGTGCTATCTTAAAGGGACAGTCTAGTAAAAAATAAACTTTTAGGATTCATATAGGGCATGTGATTTTAAACAACTTTCCAATTTACTTTTATCATCAATTTTGCTTTGTTCTCTTGGTATTTTTAGTTGGAAGCTAAACCTAGGAGGTTCATATGCTAATTTATTAGCCCTTGATGGCCGCCTCTTATCTGAATGCATTTTGCAATTTTTCACAACTAGAGAGAATTAGTTCATGTGTGACATATAGATAACATTGTGCTCACATTCATGAAGTTACCTAGGAGTCAGCAGTCATTGGCTAAAATGAAAATCTGTCAAAAGATACTGAAATGAGGAGGCAGTTTGCAGACGCTTAGATACAAGGTGATCACAGAGGTAAAACGTATATTAATATAAGTGTGTTAATTAAGCAAAACTGTGGAATGGGTTAGAAAGGGATTATCTATCTTTTTAACCAATAAAACTTCAGTTGTAGAATGTCCCTTTAATACCTCAGATTATCAAACTGTAGTTCCAAGGGACAACTATAATGTCATGTCTAGTTTCTCAACCTGTGTTACATCTACCCCTGGGTTTACTTGGGGCATTTACAAAGGGGTACTGAAATGATTGTAATTATATATTTTTTTCCTGATGTAGCTATGGTAATCAGATGTGTTTCTCATTTCTTTACCTCAAACCCCCTAACAGGGCAGACTGTATTTCCCTGCCTATATTGGTCCATTGTTCAATCACTGATTCACCACAAATTGGTAAAACCTAAGATTCTGGCTTATCAGTGACATATGAGGACTGGAGTTGAGCTTTAGTAATATGAACAGGGAAAGTACTATGTAAAGTGCATTACTGTGACTAAGTGTCATAGAGACACGTGCCAGATAAATGCCACTGTGAAATGTGCTAGATCAGTGTTTCTCAACCTTTTTGTAGCAAGTAACCCTGTAGAGAAACAGATGTTTCCTATATACCCCAAATGTGGCACAAATATTATAGATGTTAAACTTTCACATGAGCTATAATGTGTTGTGCATCACTTAATTTCACAAGTTTGTATCAGATCTATTAACCAAACAAATATATGGGAATCAAATATTTGTTTTGTGTTTTCAAGACAGTAATCTTTTGAAGTATTAGAACAGTGAATAATAAACACATACCACACAGATAGGTAGTCCATGGATATTAATTACTGTATACAGTTAAAAGACCGCTAAATACAGTACAATTGAATAACTGACAAATTCACAATTTAATACAATAGGCACTTACTATGAATTTGAAATTAGCAGTATTTTCTGTCAAATTTCAAAGGTAAATTATTTTTTTCTTCCCCCCTGTATCATGTGACAGCCATTAGCCAATCACATAATGCACATACATAAATGCTATGCACTTTTGCACATGCTCAGTAGGAGAGCCTAAGAATCTGTGCATGTAAAAAGAATGTGCACATTTTGATAATGGACGCATATTGGATTTTTTTTTTTTTTAATTGCGTGCTTTATCTGAATCATGGATATTTACTTTAGTAAACCTACATTAAAATAGAGGGAAATCAATTTTTATAGCCACTTTAGTGCATGATGAGGGAAGCATTTTATTTTTCTATTAAAATTTGTCATTCCTTTTATTCTATTCTGTATTTATGGTGCACTATTATCTAATGTATATTGCTAAAAGGGATAGTCTAGTCAAAATTAAACTTTCATGCTTCAGATAGAGCAGGCAATTTTAAGTAACCTTCTAATTTACTCCTAATATCAATTATTCTTTGTTCTCTTGCTACCTTTATTTTAATGTAAGCTTAGAGCCGGACCATTTTTGGTTTGGCACCTGGGTAGCGCTTGCTGATTGATGGCTACATTTAGACACCAATCAGAAAGTGCTACCCAGGTTCTGAATAAAAAATGGTCCAGCTCCTATGCTTACATTCCTGCTTTTTCAAATAAAGATAGCAAGAGAACAAAGAACAATTAATAATAGGAGTAAATTAGAAAGTTGCTAAAAATTGCATGCTCTATCTGAATCATGAAAGTTTAATTTTGACTAGACTATCCCTTTAAATAAATGCCTGGCATTATGTAAAACTTAGTTTTCAACAAGTTCTTACAAAGGCTTAGGCTATGAACGCCCTTGCTATTTTTAATCACGTTTCTCCTCCTCCAGAACTGGCACATGCAACTGCTGATTTAGCAAACTATGATTTAATTGAATAACATGCTTGCATTTAAAATAAGTGAAACACGCATACACACAACAATAATTACACAACAAATTAACCTATGCACACAACAATAATTACACAACAAATTAACCTGGGCACACAACAATAATTACACAACAAATTAACCAAAGTAAACAATAATTACACAGCAAATTAACCTAGGCACACAACAATAATTACACAACAAATTAACCTATGCACACAACAATAATTACACAACAAATTAACCTATGCACACAACAATAATTACACAACAAATTAACCTATGCACACAACAATAATTACACAAGAAATTAACCTATGCACACAACAATAATTACACAACAAATTAACCTAAGCACACAACAATAATTACACAACAAATTAACCTATGCACACAACAATAATTACACAACAAATTAACCTATGCACACAACAATAATTACACAACAAATTAACCTAAGTACACAACAATGATTACACAACAAATTAACCTAAGCACACAACAATAATTACACAGCAAATTAACATAAGTACGCAACAATAATTACACAACAAATTAACCTAAGTATGCAACAATAATTACACAACATATTAACCTATGCACACAACAATAATTACACAGCAAATTAACGTAAGTACGCAACAATAATTACACAACAAATTAACCTATGCACACAACGATAATTACACAACAAATTAACCTATGCACACAACAATAATTACACAACAAATTAACCTAAGTATGCAACAATAATTACACAACAAATTAACCTATGCACACAACAATAATTACACAACAAATTAACATAAGTATACAACAATAATTACACAACAAATTAACCTATGCACACAACAATAAATACACAACAAATTAACCTATGCACACAACAATAATTACACAACAAATTAACCTATGCACACAACAATAATTAAACAACAAATTAACCTAAGTACACAACAATAATTACACAACAAAATAACCTATGCACACAACAATAATTACACAACAAATTAACCTATGCACACAACAATAATTACACAACAAATTAACCTAAGCACACAACAATAATTACACAACAAATTAACCTAAGCACACAACAATAATTACACAACAAATTAACCTAAGTACACAACAATAATTACACAACAAAATAACCTATGCACACAACAATAATTATACAACAAATTAACCTATGCACACAACAATAATTACACAACAAATTAACCTAAGCACACAACAATAATTACACAACAAATTAACCTATGCACACAACAATAATTACACAGCAAATTAACATAAGTACGCAACAATAATTACACAACAAATTAACCTAAGCACACAACAATAATTACACAACAAATTAACCTATGCACACAACAATAAACAAGTACAAAGACAACCAAAATACAAAAAAAACCCATGAAGACTACAAAAAAATATACAAAACAGTAGTAAAGAACAGCAATAAACAACAAATGCTTTTAGCTCACCATCAGAAGTCTTCATCAGATGTTATTCAAACGATCCTGAAAAAAAATAAATTAATAATTCAGGAAGCCATAAAATAAACAAACAAACAAAAAATAACAGCGGTTCTCTCCTTTTCTCCATAAGATGTTATCCAAATGATCTAGAAGAAAAAAAGCCAAAAAGACAAGGGAGCCGTAAAACACAAAAAAACAATGCTTCTCTTCTTTTCTTCAGCAGATGTAATCCGAACAATCGTGAAGAAAAAGAAAAATCCCAGAAGCCATAAAAAACAAACAATAAAAACAAAAACCAAGGATCCTTTTCTTTTCTTCATCAGACGTAATCCATATAGATATAAGAACAACAACAAATAGTGCCACTGGAAACCCAAAATTACCAGAGCACTGCTAAGAGGCGCCTAGGACAGAAATGGAACAAAATAGGTTCTAGTAAATAGAACACTCAACCCAAATAATATCAAGAAGATGATGATGATGTCAGAGAGATAATAAAAATGATAGAGAGATAACAATAATAATGCAAGGTATAAATAACCACAATATTAGTTGAATACAACAACCTTGAAGTAAGTGTGATTTATGTTAGTCCTTTTTATATGGTGAACTTATCTAACCAGGCAGAGTCCCAAAATAATGCCCAAACGGTGTGTGCAGTGGGCCAAAAGTCCAGATGAAGTTAGGCCGCTCCTCCTGAGTGTTATGCCAGGAACACAGATGGATAATCTAAAACAAATTAGATAGAGGGCGCCACATGGTGCAGATCATATGAGATAAATATAACACAGCAATATAATAATAAGAATCCTACTCACAAATTGCGGCGCACATAAAGTGCAGAAAAAACAGTCCGGAACCACACGTCGTCCGGTCGACCACAATGGATGGGTTTGCCCAAGTGGAGGTCCTCGTCTCACCAGGGAGAGTCCAGGGAAGTCCAAGAAGGAGGAATGGGTATGGAACTGTGCACCAAAGTTCCAGCCAAATGCTCGGGAGTGACCAAGATAGGTTCCCCAGGCCCAAGCCCAAGGATAAAAAGAGATGGTCGGCAGCAAATAAAGGTTAAAATATGCAAAGTTTAATTGCAAAATTAAAAGCAACAGTATTAAAAACAACAGCAACGCGTTTCTCAGTGATACACACTGTTTCATCAGGCTAACTGATGAAACAGTGTGTATCACTGAGAAACGCGTTGCTGTTGTTTTTAATACTGTTGCTTTTAATTTTGCAATTAAACTTTGCATATTTTAACCTTTATTTGCTGCCGACCATCTCTTTTTATCCTTGGGCTTGGGCCTGGGGAACCTATCTTGGTCACTCCCGAGCATTTGGCTGGAACTTTGGTGCACAGTTCCATACCCATTCCTCCTTCTTGGACTTCCCTGGACTCTCCCTGGTGAGACGAGGACCTCCACTTGGGCAAACCCATCCATTGTGGTCGACCGGACGACGTGTGGTTCCGGACTGTTTTTTCTGCACTTTATGTGCGCCGCAATTTGTGAGTAGGATTCTTATTATTATATCGCTGTGTTATATTTATCTCATATGATCTGCACCATGTGGCGCCCTCTATCTAATTTGTTTTAGGTAATCCATATAGATCCAGATGCAGTAGTTCTCTATGTGTGCGACAATAGTGCTCCTCAATGTCAGTGGTGATGGCTCCTCCCCTGCGGTGGTGGCTACTCTTCTTCATGGATCCTCTCTTCATTCTCTCTGGCAGCACACTAAATTTGTTCTGTCAGTTTCCCCCTTTTATAGGGGGTGTCCTGACAATTCAATTGGCTGATTTTTTTTTAATTTTAAAATCAGGCAATAGAAAGATTTCAATATTTTTTTAAATTAGTAAATAGTAAATTTGCCAGGACACCCCTATAAAAGGGGGAAATTGAAAAAAGAAACTGAGTGTGCTGACAGACAGCATGAAGAGAGGATCAAGGAAGAGGAGATCACAGATGCTGGCAACATGGAGGACCACTGCAGTTGCCACTATGGAGAACCCCCATTGCTGAGGACCTTATGGATTAAATCTGATGAAGAAAAGAAGAAGAGTCTTTTTTATGGTTTCCTGGATATTTTTTCTTCTTCTTCAGGATTGTTTGATTACATATGATGAAGATAAGATAAGGGGGCCGAATTATCAAGCTCCTTCAGGCTTGCCGGAAACAGAAGTTATGAAGCAGAGGTCTAAAGACCGCTGCTCCATAACTTGTCCGCCTGCTCTGAGGCCGCGGACAGAAATCAACCCGATCCTTTACGATCAGGCTGATTGACACCCCCTGCTAGCGGCCAATCTTAATCTGCAGGGGGCGGCATTGCACCAGCAGTTCACAAGAACTGCTGGTGCAATGATAAATGCCGACAGCATATGCTGTCTGCATTTATCGATGTGCAGCGGACAAGATACACTACATCGTATCATGTCCGGTCGCACTATGATAAATCTACCCCAAGGACCCTGGGTTTTTATTTTTTTCAGGATCATTTATATTGCATCTGATGGAGACTACTAACGGTGAGTTAAAAATATTTGTTGTTCACTGCTGTTTTAGTGTCCGTGTTTTTTTTAATTTTAGTATTTTGGTTGTCTTTGTACTTGTTTATTGTTGTGTACTTAGGGTAATTTGCTGTGCAATTATTGTTGTATGCTTTAAGTGAAAGTCAATCCTAGCGTTTGTGAAACGCTAGGATTGACCATTTGAACGAATAAAGGGGACTATTCATGAAATATAAAATAATTCATACTGAAAGCTCCTTTATTTGTTCCAAGCGATCACCGCACTGAGCTACTCAGGCAGCCCACGGCAGAATGCGGTTTTGCTAAGAGGTGACGTTTTCACATCTTAGCAAATAGCGTGCAGAAAATCTGTCTCCACAAGGCACCAAGGCGGATTTCCCGCACGGCTATTGGCTAAGAGGTGAAAACGTCACTGCTCAGTGCAGCGAACACTTGAAACAAATAAAGGAGCTTGATGAATGAAGTATTTTATACTTCATGAATGAAAGCCGCTTTATTTGTTTCAATAGTCAATCCTAGCATTTCAGAAATGCTAGGATTGACTTTTACTTTAAGCTAATTTGTGTAATTATTGCGGTGTGCTTAGGTTAGTTGTTTTTTTTTATTATTTGTGTGTAATTAGGTTAATTTGTTGTGTGAATATGGCTGTGTACTTTTGGTTAATGACTTATTTACTTTCTTCTGTTTTACTGTTGTGTGTTTTATTTTTTAATTTGTTTTCTGTAGGGTTGTGTTGGAGATACGGTCTCTTAAGGGGTTAATAGTGTAGATGGGTTAGGTTGCTTTGAGGGGTATGTCGCTTAAGGGGTTAATAGTACAGAGGGATTAGGTTGCGTTGGATGGTATGGCTCATTATGGGATAGATTACAAGTGGTGCACTAACTGTTGCAAGCGATAATTATTTTTTGAATGCGTCAGAAATATCATGCATATTACAAGTTGAAAGTAAGCGCGTTCGTTCATGCACAATCATATTTAAGACGCTTCGGGTTAGCTGAACTGATATATTGTATATACACATACATAAAGACGTCTAAATATGTATATATATATATATATATATATATATATATATATATATATATATATAATGTAGCAAAGAAGCACTCACTGAACAGTTCCAACTGTGACAAAAAGTTTTAATTCAAATTGTGACGTTTCGGGACAGCAACAGTCCCTTCCTCTGACAAATTAACAATGTGAAAATGCAGGCCTTAAATAGGCTCCAAATTACCCTCCCCTAGTGATTGACCAATCATGGCCAAAGATACATAACACACCTTCCATAGTGACCAATAGCTATCAATGATACAAATCTAATGTATATAGTGATTCAAGTGAATAGTAATAAAGTAATTTAAACATGGAACTCCGTATAGTTAATACAAAAGGGGGGCAATCTCACTCCAACCAAACCGAAAAGTCAGCTAAATAATCGTTAAGTATATAACAAAGACTGTAAATAAACAGTGAGAGAGAGGGATCGTAATTCAACCAATCATAGTCGCCATGGCTCATGGAGATCGTAATTCAACCAACCAGCAGTGTTCTGACTCCTGAAGAACATAATACCACCAATCAGCGGCGTCGTGGCACTCAATGCTCGCTACGTCATAGTAAAGGCTTTCAAACTACGCCCACCTGTCGCTAAGGACGCATACTACCTCAAAAATAAAGTATCACATTCATTATAATCCCAAATAAAAACGCTCCCCAGTGTGTGTGTGAATGTCTGTTTTACTTTGTTTTACTGTATATTTACTGTACATATTTAACACTCCAGTGTTCTTTACTGACAGGATAATGTAATGTTTATTGTTAATACATATTTCTATATATGTCCATATATACCTATACTTGTATATCTATTCCATTATGAATAAGGGGCACATTCTGCAAATGTGGTATACATAATACATTGCACTGCATGTGAAGTGGGATGTTATATTGGAGAAACAAGCCAAAAACTGCACCTTTGGATGAACTTACACAGACACTCAATCAAAAATCACTGTGAAACAAAATGCTTTAGCCCTGTTGGTCACCATTTCACCCAACCTGACCACTCCATCCAAAACCTCCAAATCAAGATTCTCAGAGGCAACTTCAAAAACACCATGGAAAGAAAAACCTTTGAAATGAAAATGATAATGAACTTCAACTTGCTAAATTCTGGAGTAAATGTGGACTCTGGTTTCTTAACCTATTATCAAATTTTTTTGTAATGTAGTTTCATATAATGCAGTGAATTACATTGCATATTCCGCACTCTTTATGCATAGGTATGCAGGTAAACCTATGTCCACACTTTTGTCATTATTATTGTTCCTGTTTTTCTTTCTTTTCTTTCTCCTTTTTTTTACTATATTATAGTCCCCTGTATACCTAATTTCCCATTTTTTTTTCATATTGATTCTATGTTGATATATAACTTTATGTTAGTATATGCTCTGTGTATAACCATATATTTCCCCTGTCTGTTCTCCTTCACTGGATACTGGCCTGTGTCTCCTTAACCCCCCTCATGATTTTTACGACACCCCCTCTTCCCCCTGCAATTAGACCTCTGTAACACTATCTGTCTTTTTAGCCATCCTGTGTTTTAAGATATAATCTGTAAATTCCATCAAATTGGTCAGTATTGCTTCAGACTTGAAAAAGGAAGACATTCTTCCGAAAGCTTGTCAACTTTTAAATGTATAGTTAGTCCAATAAAAAAGTATCATTGCTCAATGCGATACTCCTGTTATTTTTATATTCCTTTATGTATAGATATCTATTTTACATTAACATTATCATATACTGTATATATATATATATATATATATATATATATATATATATATATATATATATATATATATATATATATATATATTATATATATTTATATATCCTTGTTCAGAGAGGAATTGCCTGGTATTTCGGCACTGGACTAATATACTACAGGAAAGTTCTACTCTGTGAAAAGCATTACTGGGCTAAAAAGCTGCACCCAGGTGGTAAATCGCCATAGAACAGGCTAACAATGGTACTTAGCCAGTTGTTTGTTCCTGTGAGTGCACTTCTCTCTGTATGCAGTTAATCTCCCTATGGGAAAAAGGGGCAACCAGACGTGGACTCCTTGCTCAGTGTGCTTAGAGGAATATGGCTACACCTCACTGACAAGGCCCAATGAAGTCTGAAACAATTGTCTGGGGTTGCTATGTTCCTTGTTCAGAGAGGAATTGCCTGGTATTTCGGCACTGGACTGATATACTACAGGAAAGTTCTACTCTGTGAAAAGCATTACTGGGCTAAAAAGCTGCACCCAGGTGGTAAATCGCCATAGAACAGGCTAACAATGGTACTTAGCCAGTTGTTCGTTCCTGTGAGTGTGCTTCTCTCTGTATGTTTTTAGTCTCCCTATGGGAGAAAGGGGCAACCAGACAAGGACTCCTTGCTCAGTGTGCTTAGAGGAATATGGCTACACCTCACTGACGAGGCCCAATGAAGACTGAAACAATCGTCTGGGGTTGCTGTGTTCCTTGTTCAGAGAGGAATTGCCTGGTATTTTGGCACTGGACTGACCGTAATAGGCTGGATCAGACTGATATACTACAGGAAAGTTCTACTCTGTCAAAAGCATTACTGGGCTAAAAAGCTGCACCCAGGTGGTAAATCACTATAGAACAGGCTAACAATGGTATTGATTCAGTTGTTCGTTCCTGTGAGTGCACTTCTGTCTGTATGTATTTAGTGTCCCTATCGGAAAAAGGGTCAACCAGATGTGGACTCCTTGCTCAGTGTGCTTAGAGGAATATGGCTACACCTCACTGACGAGGCCCAATGAAGGCTGAAATGATCGTCTGGGGTTGCTATGTTCTTTGTTCAGAGAGGAATTTCCTGGTATTTCGGCGTTGGACTGACCGTAATAGGTGGGATTAAACTGATATACTACAGGAACGTTCTACTCTATGAAAAGCACTGGGCTCGCGATGTACATAGTAACATAGTAGATGAGGTTTAAAGAAGTTAGAAGTCCATCGAGTTCAACCTATACAGATCCTACCTGATTGAGCATAATTTAATCCCATTAAAAGGTGACCCATTTAACAACAGCAATCATATTCTGTTTTTAGCCAGAAATGTATTTGATCCATTTTTAAATTTATCAGAGATACTGGCATTCACTACCTCCTTATGCAATGAGTTTCACAATTTGATTGCTCTTACAGTGAAAAAACATTTACATGGCTGGAGATTAAATCTCCTTTCCTCCAGCCTTAAATTGGGACCTCTTGTCACAATCAGTTTCCTCGGAAAAAACAGAGATTCCACCAAATCTGTATATGGGCCTTGAATATATTTATATAAAGTAATCATATCACCTCTTAAGCGCCTTTTTTCTAGAGAAAACAGACCCAGTTTGGCTAACCTCTCATGAAAGCTTAAATTCTCCATTACCTATTAGTTTTGTGGCCCTTCTCTGAACTTTTTCTAATTCTGCAATGTCTTTTTTTCAGATTGGTCTCCAGAACCGTATTCCATACGTAAGGTAAGGTCTTATTAGGGATTTTTATATGACAGAATTAAGTTTTCTTGCTTGCATTAATGCCTCTTTAAATGCATGTTCATATCGTATTAGCCTTAGAAGCCACTGCCCTGCATTGTGAACCCAATGTTAGCTTATTATCTACAAGTACTCCCAAATCCCTTTTCACCTCTGATTTGCTAAGTTTAGTCCCATTTAAATAATAGGTTGCATGCTTACTTTTACTTCCAAAATGTAGAACCTTACATTATCTGTATTACATCTCAATTTCCATTTACCTGCCAATTCTTCCATTTTTGTAAATACTCTTGCAAAGCAATTTCATCCTGCACTGACCTAATGACCTTACACAACTTAGTATCATCTGCAAAAATAGAGATGTTGCTATTAATCCTTGCTCCAAGTCATTAATAAAAATATTAAAAAGGACAGGACCCAATACTGATCTCTGGGTGACTCCACTGATTACCTTTGTCCAATCTGAGTATGATCAATTTACTACTACTAGTTGCTCCCTGTCTTTTATCCACTTAGTTAGCCATTAGGTAACATTTTCAGCTATTCCCAGGCCCTTAAAGGACCACTAAATACAGTAGAATTGCATAATTAACAAGTGCAAAATAAAAAGACAACATAGTCTTTCTGACAAATTTATTTTTTCCCCATTTGCTGCCCCCTGTATCATGTGACAGTCCTCAGCCAATCACAGACTAGTATACATATACCCTGGTAGCTTGTGCACATGCTCACTATGAGTTGGTGCCTCATAAAGTGTGTATATAAAAATGCTGTGTAAAATTTGACAATAGAAAGTAATTAGAAAGTCTCTTTAAACTGCATGCTCTATTTAAATCATTAAAGTTTAAATTTTAATTTATTGTCCCTTTAACTTTGTACAATAATCTCTCAAGTGGCACTGTATCAAAAGCCTTTGTAAAAGTATATCACATCAACTGATTCCTCTTTATCTATATTTTTACTTCCTCATAGTTTGACATGATCTATTTCTCATAAAATCATGCTGTTTTGAGCTCATAATCTTGTTTATATGAATATACTCATCAATATAATACCTTATTATTCCTTCAAGTATCTTCCCCATTATTGATGTCAGACTAACTGGTTCATTGCTTCCTGGATCTGCGCGTCTTCCCCCTTTTTAAAAAGTGGCACCACATCAGCTTTATGCCAGTCTTGAAAAATTAAGAACAAAATTCAGAGTAGGGGTTTGGCGATAACAGGGCTAAATTACCTTTAATCCCTTAGGTGTATTCCATCTGAATCTGGAGTTTTATTTACCTTAATATTATTCAGTTTTTTCTTGATATCATCTAAAGATAACCCAGTTATTGGTATTGGCTTAATGTTCTAGTTTGTTTCAAAGTATCTCCCATTGGTTCCTCTCTTGCGTATACTGAAGAAAAGAACTGTTCAGTACATCAGTCACCCTGTCACTGTTAATCATGCTACCCTTCTCACATTTTAATTTACCTATATTTTCCTCCTTAGATTTTTTTGCTATTCATATACTTAAAAAAAACCTTTTAGGGTTTGACTTAGAATCCATTGAAATTAATCTTTCATTTTTATTTTTTGGCTAATTTGATTGCTTTTTTTGCATGCTTTGTTACATTCCTTATATATTAGGAATGTTGAGTTTGTACTATTTTCTTTGACTAATTTAAATGCCCTTCGTTTTTTTTCCTAATTTCTCTTAACACATTTTTATTTAGTAACATTAGCTATTAGCTTGGATTTATTTATTTTACTTTTGTGTTATGTGTTGATGTGTATATTTGCTTAACAAAGTTCTAAATGTTATCGAGTTATCCTCTGTGTTTTTATTTATGAATACTTTGTCCATATCTATGCGATTTACCTATTATTTTTATTATTATTATCGGTTATTTGTAGAGCGCCAACAGATTCTGCAGTGCTATAAACATAGGCAGAGTACAACAAAACATTTATAGGGATCAAACGGGTAGAGGGCCCTTTGAAGAGTCTCATTGTTGTAGTCAGCTGGACTCTTAGGCTTACATGTTAAGGGGTTCAAGGGGATTGCAATGGTGGCGAGGAACTGGTATAAAGAAAGGTTAGTGTAGGTGGTATGCATGCCTGAACAATAGAGTCTTTAGGGAGTGCTTGAATGGCAGAGGCATTTATTATGGATTGTAAAGGAGCTAGGCGGCAGCTGGGGAGACCAGAGAAGAAAGAGTTACAGTAATCAAGGCAGGAAAGGATGAGAAAGTGGATTACAATCTTAGTTGTGTCTTGTGTAAGGAAATATCTAATTTTAGAGATGTTTTTAACGTGGAAGCGGCAGGATTTAGCCAAGGACTGAATGTGATGAGTGAAATAAAGATCTGAGTCAAATGTGACCCCCAAGACATCGGGCATGCGGGGCAGGGGTAATGATGGAGTTGTTGACAGTTATAGAGAGATTGTGGTGGAGATTTTGGAAGAAGGGGGGAAAATAAGGAGCTCAGTTTTGGAGAGATTTAGCTTAAGGTAGTGAGAAGACATCCAGGAAGAGATGTGAGAAAGACAGTTAGTGACACGGGTTAGCAAGGAAGGAGATAGGTCTGGTGCAGAGAAGTAGATTTGAGTGTCGTCAGCATACAAATGATATTGAAACACATTAGACTTTATTAGGGAACCTGTGTAGATTGAGAAGAGAAGGGGACAGAGGACAGAGCCTTGCGGAACCCCGACAGAAAGTGGTTATGGGGCAAAGGAGGCCCCAGAGAAGGCTACACTAAAAGTACGGTTTCACAAGTAGGAAGAGAACCAAGAGAGGGCTGTGTCACAAATCCTGGATTGGAGGGTTTGAAGCAAAAGTGGGTGGTCAACAGTATCAAAGGCTGCGGACAGATCAAGGAGGATAAGCAGAGAGAAGTGGCCTTTGGATTTTGCTGTAGGTCGTTGGTAACCTCAACAATTGCTGTTTCTGTCGAGTGATGGGGACGAAATACAGATTGCAGTGGATCAAGGAGGGAGTTTAATGTAAGGAAATGGGATAGGCGTGCATATACTAGCTTTTTGAGAAGCTTTGAGGCAAGAGGGAGTAGGGAAATAGGGTGGTATTTAGATGGGGAGGTTGGATCAAGAGAAGGTTTTTTGAGGATAGGTGTGACCAGTGCATGTTTCAGAGATTAGGGAAATATAGTGAGGTGAGAGCGCTGTATAAATGCAGAAACTTATTTCTCAGTAACAGGGGAGAAAGAGCTAAGTTTATGGCTATGTGGGTTATGGTTGATTGTGAGCATTTGAGGGGATGAGAGAATGGAAGTATGTTGAGAACTGATTTTGTTTCTGATGGAGTCGATTTTGTTATTGAAGTGGCTGGCAAACTCTTGAGCAGACAGAAAAGTTGTAATAGGAGGTAGAGGTGGGCGGAGAAGAGTATTGAAAGTGGAGAACAGACGTTTTGGGTTTGAAGAAAGAAGAGATAAGAGTAGAGAAGTAATGTTGCTAATGGAGATTAAGGGCAGAATAGTAGGAGTTCAAGATTAATTTGTAATGAACTCAGCTGAACTCCCAGATTTTCTCCAGTGCCGCTCAGCAGTACGAGGACACCTGCATAGGTACCGTGCCAGAGGAAAATGTCAGGGCTGAGGATGAGTGTATGATTTCCAAGCTATGGTAAGAGATACCAGATTGTCAAGGACAGATGTAAGGGTGGAATTATAGGGGCAGATAGATTGGTCAGGGCAGGAAAAGGAGGAGAGGGATGAAAGGAGAGGGTCGAGGGAATTAGCAAGATGTTGCTGATCTAAAGACCTAATGCTTCTGTTAAGTTTGGTGTGAGGAGTAGAAGGAGGGAGAGTTGTAGGGAGGGATGAAATGTTGCAAGTGAGGAGATGGTGGTCAGAAAGAGGAAAAGGGGAGTTTGTAAAGTTCAAAATAGTGCATTGATAGCTAAAGATCAGGTCAAGGGAGTGACTGTCTTTGTGAGTAGGAGAGTCTGTCCATTGTGACAAACCGAAAGAGGAAGTGAGTTGCAGAAGTTGTTTTTCAGAGGAGGCAGTGAGATTGTCATGAGGGATATTGAAGTCACCAAGAATGAGGGTGGGGTTGTCTGAGGAAAGGAAATAAGGTAATCAGGCAGCCAAGTGATCTAGAAATTGAGTTGAGGAGCCAGGGGGTCGGTATATGACTGCTACACGTATAGAGAGCAGAGAGAATAAGCAAATCATGTGGGTTTCGAATGAGGAAAATGATACAATGAGAGGAAAGTAAAATACCTACACCACCTAGTTGTCTATTACCAGACCTAGGAGTGTGGCTGAAGTGGAGACCCCCATGTGACAAGGCAGCAGTGGATGCTGTGTCTAGGGGACAGAGCCAGGTTTCTGTTAGGGCCAGAAGGTTGAGGGAGTGGGAGATAAAGAGATCATGTATAAAGGTGAGCTTGTTGCAAACAGAGGCAGAGTTACAGAGTGCACAAGTGAAAGGGGTAGTAGCTTTACATGCAAGAATAATGTGAGCAAGTTTACCAGAGTTTTGTTTTCTGAGTCTATGGAACGGTACACATGGATTAGCACTTCTAGGAAGTTGTTGGAGACCAGGATTAGGGGAGATGTCACCAGCAGTTGACATAAGCAAGAGGGAGAGTGACATGAGATGAGATACAGATTTGCAGTAATGAGACTGTTTTTGAGATGAGGTGCAGGGGGGAGAGGGAGTGTTTAGGAATAGGTAAAGTTCATGAGTACAAATGTAAGGTGAGTTAAAGAGAGATGGGCTAATGAACAGTGCAGGTGGAGAGGGAGAAGGAGTAATTGAATAATGTAGTTTGTTATAGAGACAAGAGATAGCAAAAAGGAATATGAAAATATTGAGCATTTTTACAAAAGTGGAAACCAATTAAACACATAAGACACAGTATTACAGCAGCATTTGCATAAGGAAACAATGAGAAACATAAAACACAATATTACAAAAGTGCCTTGTGTCTTGCCCTTTGTTCTATCCTTGTTCAATTTTTCTATAATTCTTATCTTAATGCCTCACTTTGAAAATGTTCACTTTAGAAATGTGAACTTATGTTGTTGTAACAGTGCACACTGCCCAGGCTATGCACCCCTAGTGCAATGCACAGCCCAAGCTAATGTTAATTATATAGGCAGGTCAGTCAGCTGAATCCACTAAATTGGAAAGTTAGATTCTGCTCTGGTCAGGGTGAGATGAGTTAAGTAAACAGACAGTAAAATTTGGAGGAGGTTGAAACTATGGCATAAGACGGCTATACATTTAAGAATAGTAGAAAGTATTGATAAGGATTGAACATCACATGGCAATTAACAAAACATTAGAAGTAAGACATTGGGATAACATTACAACAAATGCAGGACTAAATTAACCAGCTAACATCATTTACTCAATATACATATTCATATACCAAAGAGAGTTACAGGAGAGGAGAAAACAGCAGGGTGTTTGCAAGTGAACAGGAACTCTATTCACATACCAAAATATAGTTGCAGGAGAGGAGAAAACAGCAGGGTGTTTGCAAGTGAACAGGGACTCTATTCACAGACCAAAGGAGAGTTACAGGAGAGGAGAAAACAGCAGGGTATTTGCAAGTGAACAGGGACTCTATTCACGAACAGCAGGGTGTTTGCAAATGAACTGGGACTCTATTCAAACACCAGGGTGTTTGCAAGTGAACAGGGACTCTATTTAAACAACAGGATGTTTGCGATTTCCTTATATCATTAAATTTTGCTTTCTTAAAATTAAAAGTCTTGGTTGAACTTGATTTTAAATGTGGCTATGTTATGATCACTGTTACCCAAATGTTATTTGACTTCTAAGGTTGATATTATTTTTGTGTTGTCATCCAATACGCTTTTTTCCTAGTTGGCTCCTCTGTTAAATTTGTCATGAAGTTATCTTTGTGAACATATACAAATCTATCTCGCTTAGCTTTACAGTAAGTTTCATTGGCCCAGTTTATGTTGGGGTAGTTAAAATCCCCCCTAATTACAGCACTGTTATTATTAGCAGACTTTCCTATATGCATTAGCAGTTGATTTTCCTCCATGTCAATAATTTTGTGGGGGGCTTGTAGCATGTTCCTATTATTTTTTTTTTTAGGATAGTTTTTTTCCCCACTCTTTATTTCTACCCACAATTGCTCTACATTATCACCTGTATCATCATAAATATCTTCGCTTATTATAGGTTTAAGGTCAGATTTAATATACATGCACGTTAATCCTCCCCTTTTATTACTCCTATCCTTCCTAAATAAACTATAACCCTCTAAGTTAAGTCATGTAAATTATCCCACCAGGTTTCAGTTATATTGATAATATCATAATCCTCTTCTGCAGCTAACAGCTCCAGTGCCCCCATTTTACCTGTCATGCTTCTTGCATTTGCTGTCATACATTTAATTTTCATTTTCTTTCTGCTGCTACGTGGTGCACTTACCTCCAAAATTTGTAATGTGACATTTAAATGTCTACCCTTCTGTCACCCATTCCCCCAGATATTCTAGGTGAGCCATATTCACAGACTGATCTGTCTGTTCTATTATGTTTGGACGGACCCCCCCCCCCCTTTCCTAGTTTAAAAGATTCTCTAAACATGCTATCATCCTCTCCCCAACACAACTGCACCAATATCATTCAGGTGCAATCCTTCGTTACTCTACAAATTGTACCCAAGCAAAAAGAGCTCTTAAAAGTCAAACCCCTCTTTCTTGCACCATGTTTTTAACCAGGAATGTACTGCCATTAGCTCCTTTCTTACTAGGTTAGTATATGGCACTGGTCATATCTCATATCTCAGAAAATACTAACTTGGAGGTCCTTACTACCTAAAGTAATTTTTTTAGGACACTCCAGCTCCAATATGCCATACTCACAGGATTTCAGTTTTAAATCGGCCTTTTATTAAAACCATCACAAGGGTATCTTCAGATTTTATTAAAATATAGCTCAACGCGTTTCAGCAAAAAAAGCCTTTCTCAAGAGCCAAGAGCATAAAATCAATATATATCAAAGCAAGTTGGAGTAGCCTAGCAGAATGCTGTACACAATATTTATAGCCATCAGCTCTGCCTGCCTTTCTCAGACCACACCCATTCACAGGTGTGCTGGGTCTGGGTCACATCAGAGCTGTAACCTGTCTCTATCCTGTTTTGTTATAAGGTGTCGGGTAAAAACAGATCATGCAATCAAATATGCCATTACAACGAGTGTGCGAAAGTTTGGCAATAAATCTTTATCACTTTCACCTAGATTACAAGTTTTGCGTTACGGTTTTAATGCTAAAAAATGCCAATTTTATCGTAAAAACAGTAACGCAGCCATTACGAGTCGTGTCAGTATAGCTATACCGCAAGCATTTTAGCCTGTAACACAAGATTAATCCTGCACTCCAACAAATTACGTTTTTGCATGGGATTTTCATAGCGCCGGTATTACAAGTTGTGCGGTGAGGCTAAAATGCTTGCGTTCCAGCCTATACCGACACAATGCATTCCGCCTTCTGAGACCAGTAGTTATGAGTTTCCTCCACAAAAATGTTTCACAAAACTCATAACTAAAGTGTTACAAAGTACACTTACACCCATAAACTACCTATTAACCCCTATTCCACTGCCCTACCGCATCACAAACACTATTTAAAACTTATTAACCCATAATCTGCCGCTCCCGACATCGCCGCCACTAAATAAAGTTATTAACCCCTAAACCTCTGGCCTCCCACATCACTGCCACTAAATAAACCTATTAACCCCTAAACTGACAGCCCCCCACATCACAAAAAACTAAATTAAACTATTAACACCTAAACCTAAACAACCCCCTAACTTTATATGAAAATTACAATATCCCTATCTTAAAATAAATAAAAACTTACCTGTGAAATTAAAAAAACCTAACGTAACTATTATACTAAAATTAAAATAACTACTAATTAAATAAACTAAATCACACATTAAAAAAACTAATACTACTCTAAAAATTTAAGTCTAAAATTAAAGGGACACTGAACCCAAATTTTTTCTTTTGTGATTCAGATAGAGCATGAAATTTTAAGCAACTTTCTAATTTACTCCTATTATCATTTTTTCTTTGTTCTCTTGCTATCTTTATTTGAAAAAGAAGGCATCTAAGCTTTTTTTTTTGGTTCACCACTGTGGACAGCACATTTTTATTGGTAGATGAATTTATCCACCAATCACCAAGAACCCAGGTTGTTCACCAAAAATGGGCCGGCATCTAAACTTACATTCTTGTATTTCAAATAAAAGATACCAAGAAAATGAAGAACATTTAATAAAAGGAGTAAATTAGAAAATTGCTTAAAATTTCATGCTCTATCTGAATCATGAAAGAAAAAAAATTGAGTTCAGTGTCCCTTTAATTAAAAAAAATAACAAACACTAAATTACGAAAAATAACAAGCTAAATTATAAAAACTAAAAACAATTACACGTAATCTAATAGCCCTATAAAAATAAAAAGCCCCAAAATAAAAAAAAAACCTAGCCTACAATAAACTACCAATAGCCCTTAAAAGGGCCTTTTGTAGGGTATTGTCCTAAAGAAATCAGCAGTTTGATTTGATGATTGCATCAGCCAATAGGATTTTTTCTACCTCAATTCCAAATGGCTGATAGAATTCTATCAGCCAATCGGAATCTAAGGGACGCCATCTTGGATGACGTCACTTAAAGGTACATTCATTCCGAAGAAGCCATTTAAAGAGGATGCTCTGCGCCGGATGTCTTGAAGATGGAGCCGCTCCGCGCCGGATGGATGAAGATAGAAGATGCCGTCTGGGTGAAGACTTCTTCCCGTCTGGAGGAGCACTTCTGCCCGTCTGGAGGACCACTTCTGCCCGTCTGGAGGACCACTTCTGCCCGTCTGGAGGACCACTTCTGCCGGCTTCGTTGAGGACATCTTGCCGCTTGGATGAAGACTTCTCCTGGTAAGTGAATCTTTGGGGGTTAGTTTTAGGATTTTTTAAGGGTGTATTGGGTGGGTTTATTTTTTAGATTAGGGCTTTGGGCAGCAATAGAGCTAAATACCCTTTTAAGGGCAATGCCCATCCAAATGCCCTTTTCAGGACAATGGGGAGCTTAGGTTTTTTTAGTTAGGGTTTTATTTGGGGGGTTGGTTGTGTGTGTGGTTGTTTGTATTTTTTTTACAGGTAAAAGAGCTTATTTCTTTGGGGCAATGCCCCGCAAAAGGCCCTTTTAAGGGCTATTGGTAGTTTAGGCTAGGTTTTTTTTTATTTTGGATGGGCTTTTTTAGGTGGGCTTTTTGTTTATTTTGATAGGGCTATTAGATTAGGTGTAATTAGTTTAAATATCTATATATCTAAATATATCTGTTTTTTATTTTCTGTAATTTAGTGTTTGTTTGTTTTTGTGATTTAGCTAATTTAATTTATTTAATTGTATTTACTGTAGGGAATTTATTTAATTGTAGTGTAGCGTAAGGTGTTAGTGTAACTTAGGTTAGGTTTTATTTTACAGGTCAATTTGTATTTATTTTAGCTAGGTAGTTATTAAATAGTTAATAACTATTTAGTAACTATTCTACCTAGTTAAAATAAATACAAACTTGCCTGTAAAATAAAAATAAATCCTAAGCTAGATACAATGTAACTATTAGTTATATTAAAGCTATCTTAGGGTTTATTTTACAGGTAAGTATTTAGTTTTAAATAGGAATTATTTAGTTAATGATAGGAATTTTATTTAGATTTATTTAAATTATATTTAAGTTAGGGGGTGTTAGGGTTAGACTTAGGTTTAAAGGGTTAATAAATTTAGAATAGTGGCGGCGACGTTGGGGGCGGCAGATTAGGGGTTAATAAGTATAATGTAGGTGGCGGCGATATTCGGGGCGGCAGATTAGGGGTTAATAATATTTAACTAGTGTTTGCTAGGCGGGAGTACGGCGGTTTAGGGGTTAATATGTTTATTCTAGTGGCTGCGATGTCCGGAGCGGCAGATTAGGGGTTAATAATTTTAGTGTTTGTGATGCGGGAGGGCCTCGGTTTAGGGGTTAATAGGTAGTTTATGGGTGTTAGTGTACTTTTTAGCACTTTAGTTATGAGTTTTATGCTACGGCTTTGTAGTGTAAAACTCATAACTACTGACTTTAAAATGCGTTAGGAATCTTGACGGGATAGGGTGTACCGCTCACTTTTTGGCCTCCCAGGACAGACTCCAGCGCTATGGAAGTCCCATAGAAAAAAGGCTTTACGAAATTAATAATAAAAATAAATCATAAAAAATAATAAAAAATAAAATAATAAAAAAATAAAAAAAAATAAAAAATAATAAAAAACATAATTTATGCTTACCTGATAAATTCCTTTCTCCTGTAGTGTAGTCAGTCCACGGGTCATCCATTACTTATGGAATATATCTCTTCCTACCAGGAAACTGCAAGAGAATTACCCAGCAGAGCTGCTATATAGCTCCTCCCCTCACATATCATACTCAGTCATTCGACCAAAGCAGACGAGAAAGGAGGAACCATAGGGTACAGTGGTGACTGGAGTTTAATTAAAATTTAGACCTGCCGTAAAAACAGGGCGGGCCGTGGACTGACTACACTACAGGAGAAAGGAATTTATCAGGTAAGCATAAATTATGTTTTCTCCTGTTAAGTGTAGTCAGTCCACGGGTCATCCATTACTTATGGAATACCAATACCAAAGCTAAAGTACACGGATGAAGGGAGGGACAAGGCAGGAACATTAAACAGAAGGAACCACTGCCTGAAGTACCTTTCTCCCAAAAATAGCCTCCGACGAAGCAAAAGTGTCAAATTTGTAAAATTTTGAAAAAGTGTGAAGCGAAGACCAAGTCGCAGCCTTGCAAATCTGTTCAACAGAGGCCTCATTTTTAAAGGCCCAGGTGGAAGCCACAGCTCTAGTAGAATGAGCTGTAATCCTTTCAGGAGGCTGCTGTCCAGCAGTCTCATAGGCTAAGCGTATTATGCTACGAAGCCAAAAAGAGAGAGAGGTAGCCGAAGCCTTTTGACCTCTCCTCTGTCCAGAGTAAACGACAAACAGGGAAGAAGTTTGACGAAAATCCTTAGTTGCCTGCAAATAGAATTTCAGGGCACGGACTACGTCCAGATTATGCAAAAGTCGTTCCTTCTTTGAAGAAGGGTTAGGACACATAGATGGAACAACAATCTCTTGATTGATATTCCTGTTAGTAACTACCTTAGGTAAGAACCCAGGTTTAGTACGCAGAATGTACTAAGACAGATAAGACAGATAACTCAGAGACTCTTCGAGCCGAGGAAATAGCCATCAAAAACAGAACTTTCCAAGATAACAGCTTGATATCAATGGAATGAAGGGGTTCAAATGGAACGCCTTGAAGAACATTAAGAACTAAGTTTAAGCTCCACGGCGGAGCAACAGACTTAAACACAGGCTTAATCCTAGTTAAAGCCTGACAGAAAGCCTGAACGTCTGGAACTTCAGCCAGACGTTTGTGTAGAAGAATAGACAGAACAGAAATCTGTCCCTTTAACGAACTAGTAGATAAGCCCTTTTCTAAACCCTCTTGTAGAAAGGACAATATCCTAGGAATCCTAACCTTACTCCATGAGTAACTCTTGGATTCGCACCAATGTAAATATTTACGCCATATCTTATGGTAAATTTTTCTGGTAACAGGCTTCCTAGCCTGTATTAAGGTATCAATAACCGACTCCGAGAAGCCACGCTTTGATAGAATCAAGCGTTCAATCTCCATGCAGTCAGCCTCAGAGAAATTAGATTTGGATGTTTGAAAGGACCCTGAATTAGAAGGTCCTGTCTCAGAGGCAGAGACCACGGTGGACAGGACGACATGTCCACTAGGTCTGCATACCAGGTCCTGCGTGGCCACGCAGGCGCTATCAGAATCACCGAAGCTCTCTCCTGTTTGATCTTGGCAATCAAACGAGGAAGCATCGGGAATGGTGGAAACACATAAGCCATGTTGAAGACCCAAGGGGCTGTCAGAGCATCTATCAGCACCGCTCCCGGGTCCCTGGACCTGGATCCGTAACAAGGAAGCTTGGCGTTCTGACGAGACGCCATGAAATCCAGATCTGGTTTGCCCCAACGACGAATCAGTTGAGCAAAGACCTCCGGATGAAGCTCCCACTCCCCCGGATGAAAAGTCTGGCGACTTAGAAAATCCGCCTCCCAGTTCTCCACGCCTGGGATGTAGATCGCTGACAGGTGGCAAGAGTGAGACTCTGCCCAGCGAATTATCTTTGAGACTTCCAACATCGCTTGGGAACTTCTGGTTCCCCCTTGATGGTTGATGTAAGCCACAGTCGTGATGTTGTCCGACTGAAATCTGATGAACCTCAGAGTTGCTAACTGAGGCCAAGCCAGGAGAGCATTGAATATTGCTCTTAACTCCAGAATATTTATTGGGAGGAGTTTCTCCTCCTGAGTCCATAATCCCTGAGCTTTCAGGGAATTCCAGACTGCTCCCCAGCCTAGAAGGCTGGCGTCTGTTGTTACAATCGTCCAATCTGGCCTGCGAAAGGTCATCCCCTTGGACAGATGTGGCCGAGAAAGCCACCATAGAAGAGAATCTCTGGTCTCTTGATCCAGATTTAGTAGGGGGGACAAATCTGAGTAATCCCCGTTCCACTGACTTAGCATGCACAATTGCAGCGGTCTGAGATGCAGGCGCGCAAATGGTACTATGTCCATTGCCGCTACCATTAAGCCGATTACTTCCATGCACTGAGCTACTGACGGGTGTGGAATGGAGTGAAGGACACGGCAAGCATTTAGAAGTTTTAATAACCTGGCCTCTGTCAGGTAAATTTTCATCTCTACAGAATCTATAAGAGTCCCTAGAAAGGGAACTCTTGTAAGTGGTAATAGAGAACTCTTTTCCACGTTCACCTTCCACCCATGCGACCTCAGAAATGCCAGAACTATCTCTGTATGAGACTTGGCAGTTTGAAAACTTGACGCTTGTATCAGAATGTCGTCTAGGTACGGAGTCAACGCTATGCCTCGCGGTCTTAGTACCGCCAGAAGTGATCCTAGAATTTTTGCAAAGATCTTGGAGCCGTAGCTAATCCGAAGGGAAGAGCTACAAACTGGTAATGCCTGTCTAGGAAGGCAAATCTCAGATACCGGTAATGGTCCTTGTGAATCGGTATGTGAAGGTAGGCATCCTTTAGGTCCACTGTGGTCATGTACTGACCCTCTTGGATCATGGGAAGGATGGTTCGAATAGTTTCCATTTTGAATGATGGAACTCTTAGAAATTTGTTTAGGATTTTTAAGTCCAAGATTGGCCTGAAGGTTCCCTCTTTCTTGGGAACCACAAATAGGTTTGAATAGAATCCCTGCCCGTGTTCCGTCCGCGGAACTGGGTGGATTACCCCCATTAGTAAGAGGTCTTGTACACAGCGTAGAAACGCCTCTTTCTTTATTTGGTTTGCTGATAACCTTGAAAGATGAAATCTCCCCCGTGGAGGAGAAGTTTTGAAGTCCAGGAGATATCCCTGAGATATGATCTCCAACGCCCAGGGATCCTGGACATCTCTTGCCCAAGCCTGGGCGAAGAGAGAAAGTCTGCCCCCCACTAGATCCGTTTCCGGATAGGGGGCCCTCTCTTCATGCTGTTTTGGGGGAAGCAGCAGGTTTCTTGGCCTGCTTGCCCCTGTTCCAGGACTGGTTAACTTTCCAGCCCTGTCTGTAACGAGTAACAGCTCCTTCCTGTTTTGGAGCGGAGGAAGTTGATGCTGCTCCTGCCTTGAAGTTACGAAAGGCACGAAAATTAGACTGTTTGGCCTTTGATTTGGTCCTGTCCTGAGGTAGAGCATGGCCCTTACCTCCCGTAATGTCAGCAATAATTTCTTTCAAGCCGGGCCCGAATAAGGTCTGCCCTTTGAAAGGAATATTAAGCAATTTAGATTTAGAAGTCACGTCAGCTGACCAGGATTTAAGCCATAGCGCTCTGCGCGCTTGGATGGCGAATCCGGAGTTCTTAGCCGTAAGTTTGGTTAAATGCACAACGGCATCAGAAACAAATGCGTTAGCTAGCTTAAGTGTCTTAAGCTTGTTGATTATTTCATCCAATGGAGTTGAGCGAATGGCCTCTTCCAGAGACTCAACCCAGAATGCTGCCGCAGCAGTGACAGGCGCAATGCATGCGAGGGGCTGTAAAATAAAACCTTGTTGAACAAACATTTTCTTAAGGTAACCCTCTAATTTTTTATCCATTGGATCTGAAAAGGCACAACTATCCTCCACCGGGATAGTGGTACGCTTAGCTAAAGTAGAAACTGCTCCCTCCACCTTAGGGACCGTCTGCCATAAGTCTCGTGTGGTGGCGTCAATAGGAAACATTTTCCTAAATATGGGAGGAGGGGTAAAAGGCACACCCGGTCTATCCCACTCCTTGCTAATAATCTCTGTAAGCCTTTTTGGTATAGGAAATACGTCAGTACACACCGGTACCGCATAGTATCTATCCAACCTACATAATTTCTCTGGAATTGCAACCGTGTTACAATCATTCAGAGCCGCTAATACCTCTCCTAGCAATGTGCGGAGGTTCTCTAGCTTAAATTTAAAATTGGAAATCTCTGAATCCAGTCTCCCTGGATCAGATCCGTCACCCACAGAATGAAGCTCTCCGTCCTCATGTTCTGCAAACTATGACGCAGTATCTGACATGGCTCTCATCTCATCCGCGCGCTCTATCCTTAACCCAGAGCTATCGCGCTTGCCTCTTAATTCTGGCAACTTAGATAATACTTCTGTCATAACAGTAGCCATGTCTTGCAAAGTGATTTGTAAGGGCCTCCCTGATGTACTTGGCGCCACAAAATCACACACCTCCTGAGCGGGAGGCGAAGGTACTGACACGTGAGGAGAGTTAGTCGGCATAACTTCCCCCTCGTCGTCTGGTGATAATTTCTTTACATGTAAAGATTGACTTTTATTTAAAGTAGCATCAATGCAATTAGTACACAATTTTCTATTGGGCTCCACATTGGCCTTTAAACATAGTGAACAAAGAGATTCATCTGAGTCAGACATGTTTAAACAAACTAGCAATGAGACTAGCAAACTTGGAAATACTTTTCAAAATTAATTTACAAGCAATATAAAAAACGTTACTGTGCCTTTAAGAAGCACAGAAAAACTGACACAGTTGAAATAACAATGACCAAAATAGTTATAGCAACCAAATTTTCACAGTAAATGTATTAAGTTAGCAAAGGATTGCACCCACCAGCAAATGGATGATTAACCCCTTAGTACCCAAAAACGGATAACAATTATATAATTAACGTTTTTCTCACAGTCAAATACACTGTCACAGGACTGCTGTGCCTGATTACCTCCCTCAAAATGGATTTTGAAGACCCCTGAGCTCTCTAGAGACGATCTGGATCATGGAGGATGAAGTAGACAGATTGTGACTGAATTTTTACTGCGCAAAAAAGCACTAAAATAGGCCCCTCCCACTCATATTACAACAGTGGGGAAGCTCAGAAACTGTTTCTATGCAGAAAACAAAAATGGCCATGTGGTAAAAATCATGCCCTAATAAGTTTTATCACCAAGTACCTCACAAAAACGATTAACAAGCCAGTAAACGTTTTAAACATACATTTGAAAGTTATGTATTATTATTAATAAGCCTGCTTACTGCAGTTAAGGCTCATACATTATTTCAGTATTAACAGTATTTTCAGAGTCAATTCCATTCCTTAGAAAAATCCATTCAGTGTTCACACACACACACATCAGCCTGATACCAGTCGCTATCACTGCATTTAAGGCTGAACTTACTTTACAATGGTATCAGCAGTATTTTCTCAGTCAATTCCATTCCTCAGAAAATAAATTACTGCACATACCTCATTTGTTGCAGGGGAGCCCTGCATGCTATTCCCCTTCTCTGAAGTTACCTCACTCCTCAGATGAGAAACAGCTAGTGGATCTTAGTTACGTCTGCTAAGACCATAGAAAAAAACCCAGGCAGATTCTTCTTCTAATGCTGCCTGAGAATAAACAGCACACTCCGGTGCCATTTAAAATAACAAACTTTTGATTGTAGAAATAAACTAAATTAAAAAACACCACAGATCTCTCACAGCTTCCTTTTTAGTTAGGCTGCAAGAGAATGACTGAGTATGATATGTGAGGGGAGGAGCTATATAGCAGCTCTGCTGGGTAATTCTCTTGCAGTTTCCTGTTAGGAAGAGATATATTCCATAAGTAATGGATGACCCGTGGACTGACTACACTTAACAGGAGAAAAGCAGGGTTAGGATCTTTTAACGCGGCTTTTTCACCTTACCGCAAAACTCGTAATCTAGGTGTAAGATACCTATTGCCATGAAAACGATTTAACAAAACATAACTAATATTCCGGCGATTGCCGAAACAAAATTATCTAAAATCGCCGCTGCCGCCACCCACATTGCCGACACTAAATAAAGCTATGAACCCCTAAACTGCCCTCCCCCTACATAGTCAACACTAACTTAACCTATTAACCCCTAAACCGCCGCCCCCCCACATCGCCAACACTACTTAAACCTATTAACCCATAAACCGCAGTTCCCCGACATCGTCGACACTAACTAAACCTATTAACCCCTAAACCGCCATTTGCAAACATCGCCAACACTAACTAAAGCTATTAACCCATAAACCTCAGTTCGCTGACATCACTGAAACTGACTAAACCTATTAACCTGTAAACGGCAGTTGCCCGACATCACTGACACTAACTAAACCTATTAACCCCTAAACCTCCATTCCCAAATGTTGCCAACACTAACTAAACCTATTAACCCCTAAACCGCAGTACCCCGACATCGCCGACACTAACTAAACCTATTACCCCTAAACCGCCGTACACCCACATCACCAACACTAACTAAAACACTATCTAAACCTATTAACCCCTAAACTGCTGCCCCCCATCACAACAACCTAAATTAAACTATATTAACCCCTAAACCTAACACCCCCTAACTTTAACCTAACTAAAATAGACCTAAATTAAAGTTACAATCATTAACTAACTACCTATTTAAAAATAAATACAATCTTACCTGTAAAATAAAAATAAAACCTAAGCTAGCTACAATATAACTATTTACTAACTACCTAGTTAAAGTGCCAGTAAACCTAAAAAAATAATGTTATATAATTCTGCACATAGTGCAGAATTATATAACATTATATTAGTGCTAGTTTTTTATTCCATAATATATCCGGTGATTTTTTTATAAAAAGAAGAGGGTTTTCCAGACCTGCCCTCTGTGCTCTACTGAGCGGGTCTGGTTTTCCCTCAGAGCGCATCGGCCAGCTGTCTAGTCACAGCCCGGCCCGACCGCGCCATTACATTCAATGCAGCTGACAGCAGGAGCGAGCTGCATTAAATGTAATGGCGCGGTCGGGCCGGGCTGTGACTAGATAGCAGGCCCGATGCGCTCTGAAGGAAAACCAGACCCGCTCAGTAGAGCACAGAGGGCGGGTCTGGAAAACCCTCTTCTTTTTATAAAAAATGCCGGATATATTATGTAATAAAAAACTAGCACTAATATAATGTTATATAATTCTGCACTATGTGCAGAATTATATAACATTATTTTTAGGTTTACTGGCCCTTTACAATAAATACAAACTTACCTGTAAAAAATAAAATAAAACCTAAGCTTACACTAATAACCTAAAATTACTAAAAATAAAAACCTAACATTACTAAAAATAAAATAACCTAAGATTACTGAAAAAATCAAACTACAATTACAGAAAATAATAAACACTAAAATTACAAAAAATAAAAAAAATCATTACAAAAAAATAACAAACGAAATTAGCCAAAAAAATAAAAATTCTTCCTATTCTAATTAAAATCAGCCAATAGTAATTAGAGCTGCTTAAATCCTATTGGTTGATTTGAACAGCCAATAGGATGTAAGCAGCTCTCATTCCTATTGGCTGATTCAAATCAGCCAATAGGAATGAGAGCTGCTTAAATCCTATTGGTTTATTTATGGATTTAGTTAGTGTCGACGATGTTGGGGAACTGCGGTTTAGATTAGAACAATGAAAAATGCTGAATATGAATAATGGATCCGAAAATTCGGGAAACTGATTTATTCATTTTCCGAATTTTTGGGGATTTTAGTTATGGTGCCGATTCAGAAATTTGGATGCATTCGAATCTCCGAAAATGAAATCCGGCCATAACGAAACAAACATGTCTACTTTCTGTCTGCACTTTGATAACTCCCTTGTTTATATATTTGTCTTTAAAGTATTTCTCCAGCTTTTAGAGTTTGTGTGTTTTTCACTTCCTTTAAGTTTTAATTGTATGAGGTCACGTTACAAAATGTTCTTTCATGCTACTGGAATCAAGTATGTCTGCCTGACAACTTGTTCACAGCTGTTAACGCTCTTCCTGCTGCCAAATGTTCTTTTAAGGTATTATGAACAAGAAAAGAAACATCTCTGTTTAACAACTAGCAATAATGTTGCAGGTGTTCTCTGAATTTCATCTGAAACCCCACAGTTTGGAACATACTATGGACGGATTGATGAGAAAAAAAAAAAAAAAGTCTTTATATTCACCTGTGATTAGTCAACAAAGCTTTTTTTCAATTAAAGCTGTAACAGATATTTACAAACCATTTGACATTTCCTAAAGAATGAATTAAGTTCTTTGTGACATAGAGGTATGTCCTTAAACAATGGCCATGATACACGTAAATGCTTTTGGACTGAAAATATAATTTGATTTTAAACACAATCTAGTGGGCATGGATCTGCCGTTTTTTAACATTACAGAACTTGTCATTGAATTGAAGTTATTATTTTTTTCTGAAATTTTGGCTGTAATATTGTGATTTTGCCTTAGTGCAATAAACAGTTTCTGCCACCACCCAGTTTAAGTGATACTCAGTAGTAGCTTATAGTAAAAGTACAAGTGAAAATGTGTTTTTGGTGAAATCATTTGTGTGAAGTCCTCATTATTCCATAAATATGTCCAAGTAAGACCTCAGATTAGGTGTTTAGCTGGTGTAGCCCACATTTTGTGAGTTTCATGTACAAGTGAGATCTTGAATCTGATACACAAAAAAACAATGACAATCACGACTATGAATTAACAAAACATGGTACTCACATTTGGAAAGAGCATCCTATAGTGGTATGCAAAACTACCTTTATTGTAGCTGATATTTTCGTTCATTGTTGCTTTAAAGTTGTTTTTTGAAAATTTTAAATAAATGGATTTTACTTACTTTGAACCTTGACTATTTATGTCATAGGGGCTAATTCCTGTGTTCCTGGGAACCTGATGACCGGAGTTCAGCAAACTGGTTTGCTGTAAATATCCAGCATGTGCCTCATAGCTCTCTCCAAATGTGAGTACTAGCCCAGTTGCAGGTAAAAAAAATAAAAAAGGAAGAAATGAACAGCAGCCAATCAGCATCAGCAGTGCTGAGGTCATGAACTCTTTTACTGTGATCTCATGAGATTTGACTTAACTCTCATGATATTTCATTGTAAATTTCCTTACACTGAATAGGGAAATAACATGAGAGTGCACAAGGCTCAATCCTTCGGCTGTCCCGGGACAGACATACTGATTTGCTGCTTAGAAGTCCTTTACAATGGAATGTGGCTACTGAGAAACTTTTGAGGTAAAATATTTTTCTTTTTTACATAGAGATGTTCAGGTGATATTTTCTAGTCAGCTTTTTACAGCTATACTGCATCACTTTCAAGTGTTTAAACATTTGGGTATTATGGCCCTTTAAAGCCATAAAGTTAAAAGGAAGTGAGAGGTGGTCTGCACAGAGATAGAAGAAGGGGGCAGCTTCAACAGTAATAACTGGATATTAGCTGGGCTAAATGTGGTGTGCAGACCCCTACTGCTTTTGCAGCTGCTGTTTTGCTATTGTTCCTCCCCTAGACAGAGCTTAAAATTGTTGTGTTTTATCATCATCAATGGCCTCAGGGAAATCTCTCCATAGTCTATAGATCTATTTATAAGTACTTAGACATCTACTGTTATGGTGTGCAGGTGCTTTGATGTTAGAATAAACATTCATAATCATTAGTTCTTATTAACAAATTACTCTAAATCTGTAGAACACATATTCTTCCTACCACACGGTACAGCCTGCCAAATACATAATTTGATAAGCTTTTAGAAATTAAAGTCTATAATGTTGATATTACCTACTTCCCATCCACTTTGGATGTGTTGAAATGGGGGTCAAAAGCTTTTTAGCCCCCATGACAGCCAGTGAGGGTTAGGCAATGTGTTGTAGTTCTCTATGGCTGGTTAAGGTTAAACGATTTTGAATGACAAACAAAAACCATGGTAACTAAGTTGGCATGCAAAACAGTGCATCCCATTATCTGCATAAATAAATTGTATTGTATTGCATTACTGTAATCTGCAGACACATTCTACAATGCTCCCAGGATGCAAGAGGCAGAATGCCAATAAGTGAAAATTTCAAAATTAAAAAAAAAAAAAAAGTCAAAATAAGCAGCAATATTGTAATACTATGATATCGCCAATGCGCCACACGTAGTAAATTAGGATGCTATGTTTTCTGTGCTAGGCTGTTTTTTGTCTTTCTTCATTTTCTCTGTTATAACTAAATTCTATAAAAAGTAACTTCTAAATTACACTTTCACAGTCTCACCAAATCTTTCGATAATCCAGCATTACATATATGCCCTTTGTAATTCCTACCACTTTTTCAAGCCTATTCATCTCCAGATTATACATAGAAACCCCAACCCTTGCCTTAAATTCTCCCATAATACACTAATTCTTGTTCATGGGACTGTCCTGCAATACCAAGTGACATCCACACACCTCAGCTTATACAACCTCAGGTCAACTTGCTACACATGCAGACCACCCTGTGTGACAATCTACACCCAAGGATCTCCCTGACTTTGTCCTAGTGACACCCAGATATTTGCCCTGGATTAACTTGACACCATACTTTCTGACCTGTTTCTAAAATAATTATATTGAGTTGTATGGGAATTTGTGTTTTCCATCTTATCAGAAAAAAAAAGTGTCAACATTTCATAGCTGACCACAGATTTTGTCTCACATGCTGGTGCTGTGCTGGATTATCATTTCTACTGACATCGGTGTATGAGCTCTGCTGCCTCTTGAACTGCATTTAGATTACAACTGTGATTTTGTCTGAATTCCAGAGTGTGAGCCTGCTTGCTTTAGTCTGATTATAGGTAACTGCTTTACTTTTACTTGCTGTTGGCATAAACTTTATAACCTTGCTGCCTTAATACCTAAGTATTACTCTGCTATACTTGCTGTACATTGATTCTAGTCATATTCAATAGTTTGTCCCAACTATGCATAACCTCTTATTCCAGATTCCCTGTTTGCTATTTACTGGACTAAGCATGGTATACTGCTTTAATCTCTGCAGGTATTGTTCCTCATGTAGTATTCCTCTATTCCCACTTCAACCAGTTGGTCCAATATAAAGAATAGTGCACTTATTAAACTTGACAACATATGTTGAAGACCATTACCATGTTGAATTAATAACTAATCAACAATTAGAAATCCTTTCTTATACTCATTAACGGAACCTATTAACATACCTGCATGTCTCCACTGCAAAACAACATACATATATTGTAATATCTGCAGGTATGAGCCTCAGTTCCATTTCAGGTAGATGCCAAACAGCAAATGCAGAAGAGAATTAGAAACCTCTGGAAAGAAATATATGAATCTTTAGCAAATATAATTATGCTATATCGTGTTTTAGGGCAAAAAAATAATTCAGTTATGTTAGTGAAATCTTCTACTTGAACTACCAATAAAGTACTAATTAATAAATATGTGACTATGTAACTATACATCTCCGTAGGTTGTGTAGTTTATAACATGTAGATGGAATAGGTCATTTTTGAATCTTCAAACATAAAGAGAAATACAGTTTGACGTCTGTAAGCAGAACAGATTATCCATTCAAAGTTCTACTTATGATAAGAGGCTGGACTAAAAACTACTACTTAAATCACAAACTAATTTTGTAGTTATATAAATAATATCATCTTATAATATGTTACAATAAAAAAATAATAACAACTATTCTTTCAATTAGGGAAACAATTATAGTGGGCATTTGATTAAAAATAGTGTTACATTTTACCTTTCGAGTGTAATGAGTGTCCACTCTATATCATCATCTCATATGGGATAATATAGAGTGGACACTCTTACGTGCAAGAAGTGGGACTGGAATAGTGTTTGGACACTGTTAGTGATATGTGCTGTGAGCCTTGGGACATACTGGGGTACTATAATCAGTCCAGCAGTATCTATTGAAACACTGTCCTCCTCTAAATATGTGACATTTGTACCCATTATTGTCCTTAAAATGTATATATATATATATATATATATATATATATATATATATATATATATATATATATATATATATATATATATATATATATTTTAAATACATTTATGTAAATTGTACCTGGGATGTATGTGTCCATTTTACGCTATGACCAAAAAACAACCCCTTCAGAATTATTTTTCTCTAATAGTCATATATAGATATGTGCATGGCGAAAAAATTTGGTTCGGTTCGGATCGATTCGGATTTTTTCGAATTTCGGTTCGGATCGATTCGAATTCAGAAAAATTTGAATCAATTCATTTCGGATTCATTCGGAGTCGAATAAATTCGGCTGGATTTGGTTCGATTCGGTTCGGAAATTCGGAATTTCGGTAAGTGTAAGGTGGTATGTGCTGTGTATTAGACTAGTATTATGTACCCATAGCAGAGTGATATAACCTAATATACTGTACAATACTAGTGTAATACATGGCCATCCGAATCTACCGAATAAATCCGAACTAATTCGGATTTATTCAGTAAATTTGGCACTATTTTAATTCGGAAATCCGAATTGATCCAAATCCCGAATTTTACGAATTCGGACGAATTTCCGAATCGATCCGAAACGAATCGCACATGTCTAGTCATATATAGTTTCCGATTGTAGACCTAGAGGGCAATATCTTTTTAGATCTATTAATAGAGGTTGTTGTATGTTATATGGAATACTACTCAGTCATGTTAATAACTTACTATATGTCTGTGACTGTCACAAAATTTACCTAACAAATGGGTTGCTAACTAAAATATGACAGATATCTCCCCTCACCCTTTCCCACTCTGTGAGTCAGAGTGGGTCATATCCAATAGCCCTTCTCCGTCTCCGTCCAGTGGTGACAGCAATCCCTGAGGGGAGATGCAACTCACATCCCTTTCCCCTATTAGTTTAGTGGTGACAAAATCCCAGAGAGGTGACACATCCACATGAGTACCTTATGTGGTTAAAACTTTATGCACAGTTTTTATTTCTCCTTACAATGATATATTGACTATTTGCCAACCCAGCCTTAAAATTGTGCCTTTCGTCTCCGCCCCCCCCCCCCTTATCCCTTTTTCCCCATTCCCCTTATACCAGTGTGCTTACTCTGTAGGCAAAGGAAAATATATTCTATAGAGGAACCTTCTACCCCACTCCTTTACACCTATGAGCTTACTTCGTAAGCATTGGAAAATAAATCCTATAGATTTTCATCCTAGTTTTCCATGCATGTCGATACAATTAATATCCATTTTCTATTACAATATCAGGACATTTTATCTTACTTGAACTAGCTACTATAAAACTTTTAGTGGACTATCGGGCTACTATATAAATTGAGAATGTAATGCAAGTTGAGAATGTTATATGTAATTATGTTTAATATTAATAAGGTTCATATTAGACGTTCTCCTAATGGATATTTTATAGAATTATGTTGATAATGTGACATACCATCAGTGTTGGATAAATGGCTGGATAAAACGAAAAGTATCCATGCAATGTAAATATTTTATATACCGTGATACATTGTATACATCTGTATTTGTTTATTCCCTCTCTGAATTGACTCTTTGTATATATCTATGGTCAATAATGATTTGTTTACTTATGCAAAAATGTTCAATAAAGCAATATTGAAAAGAAAAGAAAAAATATACCTGGAAGCTGTTTTTAAGTTTCTTACAAGGGAGGAAACTTTAAAAACGCTGATAATACTAAGAGTTGAGTTAACATTTTCTAAAATGGAATCTTCCAATTATTGCAGAAGTTTGCAGTCTGCCTGCCTGGACAGATACAAAGGAACATATAGAGGTAGATTTATTAAGTGTTGAGCGGACATGATTCGCTTTAGCATATGCTGTCTGCAATTATCAGCCTCTAGAAGGGGCTGTCAATCATCCCAATTGTATCGGATCGGGATGATTTCAATCCGCCACTGTTTAAGGAGCAGCAGTCTTATGATCGCTGCTTCTACTTGATTTGCTGCTTAAAGGGACACTAAACCCAAATATTTTCTTTCATGATTCGGATAGAGCAGCAATTTTAAGTTACTCCTATTATCAATTGTTCTTTGTTCTCTTGCTATCTTTATTTAAAAAGCAGGAATGCAAAGCATAGGAACCGGCCCATTTTAGGTTCAGCACCATGCTAGCGCTTGCTTATTGGTGGCTGACATTTAGCCACCAATAAGCAAGCATAACCCAGGTTCTGAACCAAAAATGGGCCGGCTCCTTTGCATAACATTCCAGTTTTTTAAATAAAGATAACAAGAGAATGAAGACAAATTGATAATAGGAGTAAAATAGAAAATTGCTTAAAATTGCATGCTCTATCTGAATCATGAAACTAACATGTTGGGTTCAGTGTCCCTTTAAAGGGACAGGAAACCCATTTTTTTTTTATTTCATGATTTAGAAAGAACATGCAATTTTAAACAACTTTCTAATTTACTTCTATTATCTAATTTGCTTAATTCACTTTATATCCTTTGCTGAAAAGCATATCTAGATAGGCTCAGTAGCTGCTGATTGGCGGCTGCACATAGATGTATTGTGTTATTGGCTCACCCATATGCATTGCTATTTCTTCAATAAAGGATATCTAAAGAATGAAGCAAATTAGATAATAGAAGTGAATTGGAATGTTGTTTAAAATTGTATTCTCTAACTGAATCATGAAAGAAAACTTTTGGGTTTAGTGTCGCTTTAATAAAAAGGCGCCCATAGACTTTAAAAAAAGCTGGAAAAGAGAGTTGATAATTTGTACATATCCTTCATTAGTGCACAGCGTGTTACAATCAATATTTTTTGTTTGTTATTTGTCACATGTTATTGTAGTTGTTTGCATTGCAATGACACTTTTACAATTATTATATATGCAATTAAATAACAAAAACTTTGTATGAAAAGTAAACTGATTTTTTTTCATTCCATTTCCTAAGAGATACTTTTGAGACAGTAAAACTGACTGGATCAGTAAGTTTTTTGCATGAGCTGTGTAACACTCTCATATTATGAGTTGAAAGTAAGTGGTTTTTGCTCTCATGCTAACCCGACTAGCGCAAAAAGCCAAACTTACAATATCACGCGCGCGTTCACGTATTGCCCCATAGAAGTCAGTGGAGAAAAAAAGTGGAAACACCACACTCTCGCGCAAACCCGATCGCACATTTTCATGTGATCCAACCTAACATGAAAAGATGAATATTTCGAATTCCAATGTTTTTCAAATAGCAGAATATGTTTATTCCTAAATACATATTTCTATATATATTGTATGCTATTGTGGTACAATATATATCTATAACTGTGTATTTACTGTATATATATATATATATATATATATATATATATATATATATATACCGTATTGTCCTGAGTATAGGCCGCACTTTTTTCCCCAAATGTAAATCTTTAAATTAGGGATGCGGCCTATAATCAGATGTGGCCTATAATCGGATATTATTTGCCGTTTTTGTATATATATATATATATATATATATATATATATATATATATATATATATATATATATATATATATATATATATATGATTATAGATAGGTATAGATATATACAGAGATATATAGGAATAGATATTTAGAAGTACATAGAAAATGCTATGTACAGAGCATTGCAATGTGAAATATTTACAGCAAAAACATAGTTAAATCCTTTATTAAAATTAATATTGTGTAAATATGCTTTTACATGTAATCTACTTAACTGCAAAGGTCTCCAATGAACTTCTATATACAGTATCTCACAAAAGTGAGTACTCCCTTCACATTTTTGTTAATATTTTGTTACATCTTTTCATGTGACATCACTAATTAAATGACACTTTGCTACAATGTAAATTAGTGCATGTACAGCCTGTATAACAGTGTAAATTTGCTGTCCCATCAAAATAACAACAGACAGCCATTAATGTCTAAACCGTTGGCAACAAAAGTGAGTATACCCCTAAGTGGAAATGTCCAAATTGGGCCCAAAGTGGTAATATTTTGTGTGGCCACCATTATTTGCCAGCACTGCCTTAACCCCCTTGGGCATGGAGTTCACCAGAGCTTCACAGGTTGCCACTGGAGTTCTCTTCCACTCCTCCATGACGACATCACGGAGCTGGTGGATGTTAGAGAGCTTGCGCTCCCCCACCTTCTGTTTGAGGATGCCCAACAGATGCTGAATAGGGTTTAGGTATGGAGTCATGCTTGGCCAGTCCTTCACCTTTACCCTCAGCTTCTTTAGCAAGGCAGTGGTCGTCTTGGAGGTGTGTTTGGGGTCGTTATCATGTTGGAATACTGCCCTGTGGTCCAGTCTCCGAAGGGAGGGGATCATGCTCTGCTTCAGTATGTCACAGTACATGTTGACATTCATGGTTCCCTCAATGAACTGTAGCTCCCCAGTGCCGGCAGCACTCATGCAGGCCCAGACCATGACACTCCCACCACCATGATTGACTGTAGGCAAGGCACACTTGTCTTTGTACTCCTCACCTGGTTGCTGTCACACATGCTAGACACCATCTGAACCAAATAAGTTTATCTTGGTCTCATCAGACCACAGGACATGGTTCCAGTAATCCATGTCCTTAGTCTGATTGTCTTCAGCAAACTGTTTGTTGGTTTTCTTGTGCATCATCTGTAGAAGAGGCTTCCTGGGACGAAAACCATGCAGACCAATTTGATGCAGTGTGCGGCATATGGTCTGAGCACTGACAGGCTGACTGGGGCATCTTTATGTAGAGCAACAATTCTTTTTTTCAGATCCTCGGAGAGTTCTTTGCCATGACATGCCATGTTGAACTTCCAGTATGAGAGAGTGTGAGAGCGATAACACTAAATTTAACACGGGTTTTTTTTTTATTTTAATTGCTCTCCTTGTGGTATAATTTACAAAAATAAATAGCGAACTTACTTAGTTAACAATCATAAGAGTACTCTGTCAAAATTCTTATCACAGTTTTGCCAGACTTAGGAGTGGGAAGGCCTCAATATGAGGAATTGGTTGTAGCAACTATATCTGTTTCTGCTGTCTAACTAATGGCTGACATGCTTTTGATTTAATGTGTCTCTAACTATGATAATCGTTACCTTGAGAGCAAATAATGTTGGTTGCGTTATGCAATAGATAATATAATACAACTTAAATCTATAAGATTGTTAGCTTCACTTTGAACCAGAGACTCAGGCATATGTTATGATTCAGTATTGTTAGTCAGCTCTTTATTCAGCTGTGACCAGACTGCCGCCTGTGTTAGACAATATAGAATCGGTGGACTCTGCTGCAAACAGGCTACGTATATATTTAAGCACTGGGACAACATCAGTGGTAATAACAATATTGACAATACCTCCATATATTAACTCAGTAAATACAGAGATCTGCATTATACCAAATACATTTTAATAATATATTTTCTGGAGGCAAACGAAGTGTTGATATACAAAGCGGAGATATAGCTGCTACTTGTTTGTACGATACGAATACTTACCACTATATTGGTTTTATTACCATATAGCGTCCAAAATCAGGAAATAGTTTAATCTATATTGAGTAAAGTTGTTGTCCGTCATATAAGTAGTAATTCTACAAGTTGCTACATTATACACAGATGTAATTAAATCTGATATTATAAAAAATACCAAATGGGATAATATATCCGCAACATCTGCTGTATTAATCCTATGTAACAAGACACTTGGCAGAATAAAATGATTAAACCCTACTTTGTCAAGATTCTACTTAATATATACATCATAGTCTAAGCACTAAACACTTCATGGTCTGTTCACTCTCTGTTGTACATATCATTCCCACGATTGCTAGCAGCATAGCTGTGACTCCCCACTTTTTTTTTTTTTAACATATAATCTGTGAGCTCAGTAGTTGTCACCCAATCAATAAATATTTGAATTTGTGAAACCCTGAGTTTAATTGGATTACTTTTTAGGACTTTACTATCAGTTGTGGATAACTGGAACGAGCATACTTACTTTAGATATATGATTCAAATAACTCTAGGCTGTCTGGTTTATCAAGCCTAAGAAAGGCCAATTTACATAATACCAGCTAAACCCTAGTCTACAGTACATCTATATCACATAGAGGCTAGTTAGTCCTCGTAACACTGACTGATATATTAGTATCCCCTCAGTATCACTATATACTTATAACATTATTCTTTATACACAAGAGAAGTGTTTTTAACTTTCGCGAGTTGGCAGCAAGATATTTATAAATATCTGCTGTCTCTTAATTAAATAAATAAAAGTTACTTTTTACTGATATCTTCTTCTTACACTACATCAGCGGTCGCCAACCAGTGGTCCATGGACCACTGGTGGTCCACGAGAAGATGTTGGTGGTCCTTGACACCATCAAGCAGGAATTAATCTCCTCTGATGGTGTCACCCCCATCGTGCTGCAACTCCCTACAGTGCCTGGCTGGACATCAGTGAAAACCGACGGAGGAGTTAAATTACAATCTCAATTTTTAACTCCTCCCGTCTGGCATACTGCTCAGAGGAAGATGCAGCAGAGGTTGGTATAGTCTTGGTTTGAAATAATGGAATTAAAGTATATAAAACAAAAAGAAAATCCTTAAAAAAAATCTTATATTTAATTTTTCTTCTGTTTACCTGTCTCTTTGGTAGTTTTCCTTCAGATGGACTTATATGACTGTTTGTCTTCCTCCCCTCCATCTTCTTTTTTTTTATTATTAAATATTAATTCTTTTTCATTCTAATAAATTTCCCACGCACAAAGTCATTCCACCTGAATTCCAGTAATTGCCATCCAGCAGATCAGCCATATCCCACCAGTATTGTAGTAATTTCCAGTAACATCAGTTGTGGTTAGCTCACATCCATATTGAGAGCTTTTTATATAAACTTAATTTATAACTCCAATGTCTGTCTATGATCATAATTAGTTTTGAATAATTCCTAACTGGGGAGGTAACTTGGAAGTCTTGTGGTCCTTTTAAACATACTTCTTTTTTTCCCACTTTCTGCCTCTCTGTTTCCAGCTCAAAACTTGGCACTCACCCTTCATCTGTCATTTGGAAGTATTCTCTCAGTTCTGTCATTCAGTTAGTTAATTCTAAATCATAATTCTTAATAATGTGTAAATATATACATAATGTAAACTTAGCTATGGTTAAACTAGTTATGTACATACATACATACAGACACACATAGAGGTTTGTACGTTAAAAAAAAAAATCATGTTAGTGGTCCACGGGATTAAAAAATGTGAGTTTAGTGGTCCCTGAGGTCCGAAAGGTTGGCGACCCCTGCACTACGTAACTTACAACTTTATCAGTGCATAGAAGCATACCTTTTTTTGGACGTTTCCACCTTCTGGTGGCTATGCCCTCATAACTATAAATTGTTACTTATGCTTAAGCACTGCTCCTTTAAGTGACCCATATATTTGACATTTATTTTTACAAGGTCCTTTCTGGAGTCACATTGTCTCCCACATACTAATCTAGTTCCTCCTGTGTTTATAAACTAAATTTAACACACCTTGCTCCCCATTCACATCTGAGTAACACTAACAAGTCACATGATACCAGGGAGGGAAAATGGCTAATTGGGCCCAATGGTTTAGACATTAATGGCTGTGTGTTGAGTTATTTTGAGCGGACATCAAAATTACATTGTTATACAGGCTGTACACTCACTACTTTACATTGCAGTAAAGTGTAATTTCTTCAGTGTTGTCGCATGAAAAGATTTAATAAAATATTTACAAAAATGTGAGGGGTGTACTCACTTTTGTGAGAAACTGTATGTCTTTATATGTATACATGTGTATTTGTGTATATATATGACCTCTGATGAAGCGCATGTGCGCATGCGCGAAACGCGTCAGGTGTATTCTAGGTTACACACCTTACTATGAGCAACTTTGCTGAATAAACTTCTTTGCACAAGTTCCATGAGTCCGGAGTTCCTGTTTCTTCCTCCTTTGGATGTTTGAAGTCTATATATATATATATATATATATATATATATATATATATATATATATATATATATATATATATATATATATATATATATATATATACACATACACGGTTGTATGCAAAAGTTTAGGCACCCCTGACAATTTCCATGATTTTCATTTATAAATAATTGGGTGTTTGGATCAGCAATTTCATTCATCTATCACAGACACAGTAATATTTCAGTAGTGAAATTAGGTCTATTGGATTAACAGAAAATGTGCAATATGCATCAAAGCGAAATTAGACAGGTGCATAAATTTGGGCACACCAACAGATATATTGCATCAATATTTAATCCTTTAGCAGAAATAACAGCCTCTAGATGGTTCCTATAGCCTGTAATGAGTGTCTGGATTCTGGATGAAGGTATTTTGGACCATTCCTCCTTGCAAAACATCTCCAGTTCAGTTAGGTTTGATGGTTGCCAAGCATCAACAGCCCACTTTAAATCACCCCACAGATTTTCAATGATATTCAGGTCTGGGGACTGGGATGGCTATTCCAGAACATTGTACTTGTTCCTCTGCATAAATGCCAGAGTAAATTTTGAGCAGTGTTTTGGGTCGTTGTCTTGTTGAAATATCCAGCTCCGGCGTAACTTCAACTTTATGACTGATTCCTCAACATTATTCTCAGGTATCTGCTGATATTGAGTGGAATCCATGCAAACCTCAACTTTAACAAGATTCCCAGTACCGGCACTGGCCACACAGCCCCACAGCATGATGGAACATCCACCAAATTTTACTATGGCTAGCAACTGTTTGTCTTGGAACGCTGTATACTTTTGCCTCCATGCATAACGCCCCTTGTTATGACCAAATTACTCAATCTTTGTTTCATCAGTCCCCAGCACCTTCTTCCAAAATGAAGCTGGCTTGTCCAAATGTGCGTCTGCATACCTCAAGCGACTGTTTGTGGTGTGTGTACAGAAAACGCTTCTTTTGCATCACTCTCCCATATGCTGAATTGTTGAACGATGCACAGTGACACCATCTGTAAGCAAGATGATGTTGTAGGTCTTTGGAGGTAGCCTGTAGGCTGTTTTTGACTGTTCTCACCATCCTTTGCCTCTCCAATATTTTACTTCTGGCCTTAACAAGAACTGTGCCTGTGGTCATCCATTTCCTCACTATGTTCCTCACAGTGGACACTGATAGCTTAAATCTCTGCAACAGCTTTTTGTAACCTTCCCCTAAACTATAATGTTGAACAATCTTTGTTTTTAGGTCATTTGAGAGTTGTTTTGAGGCCCCTATGTTGCCACTCTTCAGAGGAGAGTCAAAGAGAACAACAACTTGCAATTGGCCACCTTAAATACCTTTCTCATAATTGGATGCACCTGTCTATGAATTCCAAAGCTTAATGGATGCACCAAACCAATTCTGTGTTCCAATTAATCAGTGCTAGGTAGTTACATGTATTCAAATCAACAAAATGACAAGGGTGCCCACATTTATATACCTGTCTAATTTTGTTTTGATGCATATTGCACATTTTCTGTTAATCCAATAAACCTCATTTCACTACTGAAATATTACTGTGTCCTTCAGTTATTTGATAGATTAAAATGAAATTGCTGATCCAAACACCCAATTATTTATAAATGAAAATCATGGAAATTGTCAGGGGTGCCTAAACTTTTGCATATGACTGTGTGTATATATATATATATATATATATATATATATATATATATATACATACACACATAAATACGCACATACACACATAAACACACATATATACACATATACAGACACATACATAACCATCTTTAGAAATGTATCTGTATGTATCTCAATGTTAAGGCCCTTTGCCTGACTTTTCTTTTTCTAACACCTGAGATCTCATATCTTTAAACCCTTATAACGTTTGTGTGCAATATTTTTTTAAATCATTTTTATTAAGTAGCGTTGATATGAGTGTAACTGTACCTTGTAATATATTTTGTTGTGTTTTGTGACACTTTTTAGGTTCACAAAACAGGTAACTAGAGCTCTGAAGTCACGGTTATCATTTTAGCGTAAATCGCTATTGCGCTCAAGCAATCACGTTTACTTTCAACTCGTAATACGAGTGGTAAGCCTGACTAGCGCAATCCCCTGCAATAAACCCCTTATCGCTCACGTGCAAACGTTTGTGCTCCACTTATAATCTGGCCCTATATAAATAAAAGAAAATAAGAAAAGATTTATTTTTGGGACTTTCAATGAGGAGTTTCACAAGGCTTTTCTCAGACTGTCATAGATGCGGCCAATGCAAAAGTAAAACATTGATCAGCATTGATAATGTCACACTGTTGGCTCCTGGGCAATGCTTTTTTGCCATTGCATAATTTTTTTGGTGCCTTGTATGTTTTTTTCAGTACCATGTCACTTGCCACATCCTTTCATTCTTGCAGCCATGTTGCATAATTTTTTTTTACTCATTTATAATACATTTTCATGGTCGGCAGCCATCTTTGCCTGTTTGATAGTCTCTTCTCATGAATGTGGTTTAATGTAATAAAGTAATTGCCAGTCCAAATTAATTTCCAAGAGTAGTTAATAAATAGATACCTGTCCAACACAAGGCCAGATTATGAATGGAGCGCTATTGTTAGTGCGAAGAGCGTGAATGCATTCGCAGGATTGCATTGTTCTTTACACTCCAAAGTAAAAGTGGCGCTCTGTTTAAATTGCCGCAAATTCGTTTGAACAAACTAACAGTAATTACCGCTTCACTCATAATCGAACCCACAATGGGTAAGGCCCAAAACATGACCCACTAAAGAATGAAGACACTTGAATAGTAAAAGATTGTGGCCACATAGGAAGAGTAGGCAACAGTACTAAGGAATATCCAAAATCATAGAAAGCTTGGAAAAAGAAGCAGTGGTTACAGTACTAGGGGATATCCAGAAGAATAGTTGGGGCAAGCAAAGATCCTAGACCATAAAGCAATAAAATCCAAATCAGCAGGCAAGCAAGTAGTCAAGAAGAAACAAGGTAAGCAACAAGAAAACAAGCAGCAGACAAGATCCAACAAATTGACGAAGATAGCAATGGACTGTTTGTATTACTAGTGCTAGTAGAGTAAAAAACAATGTAATGAGCTAGCAAGCATGACATCATGTGGTGGTAAAAAGGCAAGACACCAAAAAATGATCAAAGACAAAAAGGTAAACAAATAAATCCCTATGAATTGGAATCATTTTATAAACATTTTTTTTAGTAAAATCTTTTCTTTACCATCATAAATTATATTTCAGAGTGGGGTCAAAATGTTTGTTCTAAGTTCAATTCTTCAAATTTAGAAAAGGCCAAAAAATTTAGAAAAGGCTAAAAAAAAAAGTGTATTCTGATTAATTAAAATACAGTTGTCAATGTGTCACTAAGCAAGGTATAAGGGGTGTTATCATGCATTAGAGAAGCTGGTAATAAGGGGTTTATGGCAACGCATTCAAAAGAATTGTAATGACTTTGAATAGAAATTCTTTGTTATATAATCAAATATTGTTGGATGCAATAGTAAAAATTTGGATTTAAACATTCATGTAGAGTGAATAATTTGAAGAATTTAGTTCTAATATCAAATATTCTTATTTTTCTTGGCATTCTTCCAATGAGAGCCTACTGAGGAAGGCTTAGGAGCGTGCAGGTGTTTTGAGAACTATATGTATATTTATGAGAATTTATAATTGTTTTAATTTTAACTTGCATCTCTTTAAGGTTTATTAACCAAGAAAAGGAACATTATTATTGCCCTTTGGTCTGGAAATTCAGCCCAATTCCCCTCTTGTACTACAAATCTGGAAACAGCATGAAAGTAAAAAAATTCAACAGTTTACAAGCTGCCAACATATTTATCTTTATTTCCAGATAGTAGTTCCCTGGCTTAAGATAACATTTTATTTAACTTTTATAAATAAGTGTGTGCAAATAGAAACCAGTGGCTGAACTTACAAAATGCTCAACAATTTTAGGCAAATAATGAAAACTAAATCAAGATGATATTTAAGGTCAATGAAATGCAGAACAAGCTATAGTGAGCATTATGTAATGAACATCTGTTGTAAAATGAGTCAGGTAAATGTATATAAAAATGTCAGTCTAAAAACAAAGTGATGTGGCATGATACATTTCCATACAAGTCTTTTTCATTAAAATTACAGACTCATTTGGGTGACTAACTTATATCAAACAGGTTTGCCGGCTAGGCAAATATCTGAAATCATTTAAACCTGTGTGGTCCTGTTGGGGAGACACCCTTAAGCAGCTGTTAGCTCTGAATCTATTTAAAATTAATAAAACAATTATTTAAAATTAAGAGTCTACTCTATTATACAAATTTACATTTGATCCCAATAACAAACATTTATTGTGAGTTCTTTTGAATCTAAATATTGTTAATAAAAGCACCTTTTTAAAAAAAAAAAAAAGATAATTATTATAAGAAATATAATTAGCTACACAAGATGGCATATTTTAATGCTAAGGAGAATTATTTTCATTTTCTATTTGTTGAATTAAAGGGATGGTCTATACCACAATTGTTATAATTTAAAAAGATAGATAACACTTTTACTACCCATTCCCCAGCTATGCACAACCAGCATTGTTATATTAATATACTATATAACATTTAAACCTCTAAATTTCTGCCTGTTTCTAAGCCACTACAGACAGCTTCTTATCACATGCTTTTTTATTTGCTTTTCACAACAAGAGACTGCTAGTTCATGTGTTCCAAATAGATAAAACTGTACCCTCTCCTGTGGAGTTGTGCAGGACAAAGCACTAATGAGCTAAAATGTAAGCCAATAGACAATAACTAAATAGCCATGTGATAAAGGGGCTGTCAGAGGATGCTTAGATACAAGCTAATCACAGAGGTAAAAAATCTGTTAATATAACAGTAAAAAAACACAAAGAAAACAGCGCTGTAAAATCATATATACAAAATATTTATTTCCAAATTAAAATGACTAACAATCAGTGAAAGAGTCTATAAAAGACACAAGGAATATAAATATATCTGTCAGTGAGATCAAACAACATGTGGCTCACTTATCACAATATATTATTATTGCAGGATCTCTTGTTTGAGCAAAATTTTAACAATTCAAAAATTTCAAGGTATCAATACAAGCAATAGGAATATATAAATATGTTGATACAATAAGTCAAATGCAAGACACATTAAATTCTGGCAATATATATATATATATATATATATATATATATATATATATATATATATATATATATATATATATATATATATATATATGATACAGAGGGTTAACAGCGCTTACAAATCTTCCTAAATATATAGATTGATATGAGTCTCTGGAAAGAACAATAGATATATATATATATATAGTCCTTGATTATAATGTAGAGATGTGAATTCAAGTATAATAGGAGTGTATTAGATACCCTTACCAAAAATTACCCCAATCATATGAGGTAAGTTTGCCGCATTGGAGGGTATATCTGGTGATAAGTCGATCCTGGATGATGTATTCTGTGTTTTCGTCTGCCTCTTGGAGTAGAAGGAAGTGTAGATCCTTCTGTATTGGTCTCCCCTGGAAACTTCCTATGCTTGTTGCCTCTTGGAGCATAGGAAGTTTCCAGGGGAGACCAATACAGAAGGATCTACACTTCCTTCTACTCCAAGAGGCAGACGAAAACACAGAATACATCATCCAGGATCGACTCATCACCAGATATACCCTCCAATGCGGCAAACTTACCTCATATGATTGGGGTAATTTTTGGTAAGGGTATCTAATACACTCCTATTATACTTGGATTCACATCTCTACATTATAATCAAAAACTATATATATATATCTATTGTTCTTTCCAGAGACTCATATCAATCTATATATTTAGGAAGATTTGTAAGCGCTGTTAACCCTCTGTATCATATTTTCTAATAGTTAACCTAGACTTAGTCTATAGTTAAATATTTGTCCCTAATAGCTGTCTTACTTGGTCTTCATACATCTGACTAGCGCATTCTTAGGAGCAACACTTGTCTCCACTCAGACTATCTGAGTGGGTACATTCTACTCACCTCTGTATATTTATTTCCTATTCTCTCACAAGAATAGGAAATCGTGTTACTCCTTGCAGCGGGTCATAGACTCATCATATCAATTCACTCTATATCTACTTATTCTATATAAGAACCACTACAGATTACATTATATAAATAATGGACCTAGAATATGGGGCTTATTTCGATCCTAAAAGTAAAACCAGAAACTTATCAGTTAATGAAGAACAATTAGTTCTCGAAACTAATTTGGAACTTACGAACCCCAAAAAACTCTTTGAGAAATTGGAAAAACTAAGCAAAAAGCAACTACAAAACTAGTATGACAGTTTAAACCTTGAAAGGTATATTAAATATAATATTGTACCTCAAGGTCTACAATTAGAAAAAAAAAAAACATATTCAAGGAAACTGAAATTGAATTGCTATCAGAATGGGATTCTGCCTTACACAAATGTTCAATCACATTGATGTACATTCTGATTAAATATTGGGACAAAAAGGTAGACACACTAACAGAACAGATTACAGACATCAGACAAAGATTAAACAACTTTAAAGGTGATGCCTACTACAATGAATTAGACAGAGAAAATAAAAAAAATAAAAAAATCTTATAAACATCCATTATACAAAGCACCTAAAAGAAATTTCACAAACTCTCATAATCATAGGACACAACAACATGGACAACAAAATACATATCACAACACACATTTTTTAGGACATTGCCCATTACCACACCCGCCACATTTAAACACACATTATCCCAACAATCAGAGAACCCATCACAGGAGATACGAACACAACATACAGGACCATCTAGTGACTCAGATCCCCACCTTTCCGCCACATCAATCGTATCAAACATACAATCACCATCCCCATCATACATACAACCAACTATACCCTCCGAATATACAACACCCTCAACACAGAGCACCACTACTTCCCCTCCCCCAGGAAGAAGTTTCGAACACTCCTCATTGGAGGAAAAAACCAAAATCAACAAAAAAGGAGAAGAGAAGAGTTAGGAGAAGGGGATATAGAGCAGGAAGACGTATACAATCAAAAAAGAATAAAATCCACAAAACTATAGGTATAGAATCTAATGATACAAACTCAGAAGTAAAAATATTTAACCTCTCTACAAAGATAATTCTATCACCAGCAGAATTAAACCTTCTAAAAAAAGGACTGGCATTTGCGCCAACTAAAGGTCCAAATTCATTTAATCTATTCATCAACCTCCACAAGTATATTAGGAAATTAACAGTGAAGAGACATTTTCAAAGGTACAAAAAGAAAGAATAATGAACCTAGATACACTAAATCCAAACTCTATGGATGATAAAGACCTGGAAACATTGATTAATCTAGAATCACTCCTTATAGAAAACAATACACAAACTAATAGTGATAATAGTTCTATTCCCGCCACACCTACAGTAAAATACCCCCCTAACTCTAACTTTAAACCCATATCAACATATTTTCCCACCCAATCAAAGGGCAACTGTATACCAGTATTTGAAAAAACATAATTTATGCTTACCTGATAAATTTATTTCTCTTGTAGTGTATCCAGTTCACGGATCATCCATTACTTGTAGGATATTCTCCTTCCCAACAGGAAGTTGCAAGAGGATCACCCACAGCAGAGCTGCTATATAGCTCCTCCCCTCACTGCCATATCCAGTCATTCGACCGAAACAAGACGAGAAAGGAGAAACCATAGGGTGCAGTGGTGACTGTAGTTTAATTAAAATTTAGACCTACCTTCAAAGGACAGGGCGGGCCGTGGACTGGATACACTACAAGAGAAATAAATTTATCAGGTAAGCATAAATTATGTTTTCTCTTGTTAAGTGTATCCAGTCCACGGATCATCCATTACTTGTGGGATACCAATACCAAAGCTAAAGTTCACAGATGATGGGAGGGACAAGGCAGGAACTTAAACAGAAGGAACCACTGCCTGTAGAACCTTTGTCCCAAAAACAGCCTCCGAAGAAGCAAAAGTGTCAAATTTGTAAAATTTTGAAAAGGTGTGAAACAAAGACCAAGTCGCAGCCTTGCAAATCTGTTCAACAGAGGCCATATTTTTAAAGGCCCAGGTGGAAGCCACAGCTCTAGTAGAATGAACTGTAATCCTTTCAGGGGGCTGCTGTCCAGCAGTCTCATAGGCTAAGCATATTATGCTCCGAAGCCAAAAGGAGAGAGAGGTTGCCGAAGCTTTTTGACCTCTCCTCTGTCCAGAGTAAATGACAAACAGGGCAGATGTTTGACGAAAATCTTTAGTAGCCTGTAAGTAAAACTTCAAGGCAAGGACTACGTCCAGATTATGCAAAAGACGTTCCTTCTTTGAAGAAGGATTAGGACACAATGATGGAACAACAATCTCTTGATTGATATTCCTGTTAGAAACCACCTTAGGTAAAAACCCAGGTTTGGTACGCAGAACTACCTTGTCTGAATGAAAAATCAGATAAGGAGAATCACAATGTAAGGCAGATAACTCAGAGACTCTTCGAGCCGAGGAAATAGCCATCAAAAACAGAACTTTCCAAGATAAAAGTTTAATATCAATTGAATGAAGGGGTTCAAATGGAACTCCCTGAAGAACTTTAAGAACCAAGTTTAAGCTCCACGGGGGAGCATATCCTAGGAATCCTAACCTTACTCCATGAGTAACTTATGGATTCACACCAATAAAGAGATTTACGCCATATCTTATGGTAGATTTTCCTGGTGACAGGCTTCCGAGCCTGTATTAAGGTATCAATGACTGACTCGGAGAAGCCACGCCTTCATAGAATCAAGCGTTCAATCTCCATGCAGTCAGTCTCAGAGAAATTAGATTTGGATGATTGAAAAGACCTTGTATTAGAAGGTCCTGCCTCAGAGGCAGAGTCCATGGTGGAAGAGATGACATGTCCACTAGGTCTGCATACCAGGTCCTGCATGGCCAGGCGCTATCAGAATCACAGATGCTCTCTCCTGTTTGATTTTGGCAATCAGTCGAGGGAGCAGAGGAAACGGTGGAAACACATAGGCCAGGTTGAAGAACCAAGGAGCTGCTAGATCATCTATCAGCATTGCTCCCGGGTCCTTGGACCTGGATCCGTAACAAGGAAGCTTGGCGTTCTGGCGAGACGCCATGAGATCCAGTTCTGGTTTGCCCCAACGATGGACCAGTTAAGCAAACTCCTCCGGATGGAGTTCCCACTCCCCCGGATGAAAAGTCTGACGACTTAGAAAATCCACCTCCCAGTTCTCTACGCCTGAGATGTGGATCGCTGACAGGTGGCAAGAGTGAGACTCTGCTGAGCGAATTATCTTTGAGACTTCTAACATCGCTAGGGAACTCCTGGTTCCCACTTGATGGTTGATGTAAGCCACAGTCGTGATGTTGTCTGACTGAAATCTGATGAACCTCAGTGTTGCTAACTGAGGCCAAGCTAGAAGAGCCTTGAATATTGCTCTTAACTCCAGAATATTTATTGGGAGGAGTTTCTCCTCCTGAGTCCACGATCCCTGAGCCTTCAGGGAGTTCCAGACTGCGCTCCAACCTAGAAGGCTGGCATCTGTTGTTACAATCGTCATATCTGGCCTGCGAAAGGTCATACCCTTGGACAGATGGACCCGAGAAAGCCACCAGAGAAGAGAATCTCTGGTCTCTTGATCCAGATTTAGTAGAGGGGACAAATATGAGTAATCCCCATTCCACTGACTTAGCATGCATAATTGCAGTGGTCTGAGATGCAGGCGCGCAAATGGCACTATGTCCATTGCCGCTACCATTAAGCCGATTACTTCCATGCACTGAGTCACTGACGGGTGTGGAATGGAATGAAGGACACGGCAACCATTTAGAAGTTTTGATAACCTGGACTCCGTCAGGTAAATTTTCATCTCTACAGAATCTATAAGAGTCCCTAGGAAGGAGACTCTTGTGAGTGGTGATAGAGAACTCTTTTCCACGTTCACTTTCCACCCATGCGACCTCAGAAATGCCAGAACTATCTCTGTATGAGACTTGGCAATTTGAAAGCTTGACGCCTGTATCAGGATGTCTTCTAGATATGGAGCCACCGCTATGCCTCACGGTCTTAGAACCGCCAGAAGTGAGCCCAGAACCTTTGTAAAAATTCTCAGGGCAGTGGTCAACCCGAAGGGAAGAGCTACAAATTGGTAATGCCTGTCTAGAAAGGCAAACCTTAGGAACCGATGATGATCTTTGTGAATCGGTATGTGAAGGTAGGCATCCTTTAAGTCCACTGTGGTCATGTACTGACCCCCTTGGATCATGGGTAGGATGGTCCGAATAGTTTCCATTTTGAATGATGGAACTCTGAGGAATTTGTTTAAGATCTTTAGATCCAAGATTGGTCTGAAGGTTCCCTCTTTCTTGGGAACCACAAACAGATTTGAATAAAATCCCTGTCCTTGTTCCGTCCGCAGAACTGGATGGATCACTCCCATTACTAGGAGGTCTTGCACACAGCTTAGGAATGCCTCTTTCTTTATCTGGTTTGCTGATAACCTTGAAAGATGAAATCTCCCTTGTGGAGGAGAAGCTTTGAAGTCCAGAAGATATCCCTGAGACATGATCTCCAACGACCAGGGATCCTGAACATCTCTTGCCCACGCCTGGGCGAAGAGAGAAAGTCTTCCCCCCACTAGGTCCGTTTCCGGATAGGGGGCCGTTCCTTCATGCTGTCTTTGGGGCAGCAGCAGGCTTTCTGGCCTGCTTGCCCATGTTCCAGGACTGGTTAGGTTTCCAGGCCTGTCTGGAATGAGCAACAGTTCCCTCTTGTTTTGAAGCGGAGGAAGTTGATGCTGCTCCTGCCTTGAAATTTCGAAAGGCACAAAAATTAGACTGTTTGGCCTTCGATTTGGCCCTGTCCTGAGGAAGGGTATGACCCTTGCCTCCAGTAATGTCAGCAATAATTTCCTTCAAGCCAGGCCCGAATAAGGTCTGCCCCTTGAAAGGAATGTTGAGTAATTTAGACTTTGAAGTCACGTCAGCTGACCAGAATTTAAGCCATAGCGCCCTACACGCCTGGATGGCGAATCCGGAATTCTTAGCCATTAGTTTAGTCGAATGAACAATGGCATCAGAAACAAATGAGTTAGCTAGCTTAAGCGTTCTAAGCTTGTCAATAATTTCATTCAATGAAGCTGTCTGGATGGCCTCTTCCAGGGCCTCAAACTAGAATGCCGCCTCAGCAGTGACAGGCGCAATGCATGCAAGGGGCTGTAAAACAAAACCTTGCTGAATAAACATTTTCTTAAGGTAACCCTCCAATTTTTTATCCATTGGATCTGAAAAAGCACAACTGTCCTCAACCGGGATAGTGGTACGCTTTGCTAAAGTAGAAACTGCTCCCTCCACCTTAGGCACCGTCTGCCATAAGTCCTGTGTAGTGGCGTCTATTGGAAACATTTTTCTAAATATAGGAGGTGGGGAAAAGGGCACACCGGGTCTATCCCACTCCTTGCTAATAATTTCTGTAAGCCTTTTAGGTATAGGAAAAACGTCAGTACACACCGGCACCGCATAGTATCTATCCAGCCTACACAATTTCTCTGGAATTGCAATGTGTTACAGTCATTCAGAGCAGCTAATACCTCCCCAAGCAATACACGGAGGTTCTTAAGCTTAAATTTAAAATTAGAAATCTCTGAATCAGGTTTCCCAGAGTCAGAGATTTCACCCACAGACTGAAGCTCTCCGTCCTCATGTTCTGCATACTGTGACGCAGTATCAGACATAGCTCTAACAGCATTTGCGCGCTCTGTATCTCTCCTAACCCCAGAGCTATCGTGCTTGCCTCTTAATTCAGGCAATCTAGATAATACCTCTGACAGGGTATTATTCATGATTGCAGCCATGTTCTGCAAGGTAATCGCTATGGGCGTCCCTGATGTAATTGGCGCCATATTAGCGTGCGTCCCCTGAGCGGGAGGCGAAGGGTCTGACACATGGGGAGAGTTAGTCGGCATAACTTCCCCCTCGACAGAACCCTCTGGTTATAATTCTTTTATAGATAAAGACTGATCTTTACTGTTTAAGGTGAAATCAATACATTTAGTACACATTCTCCTATGGGGCTCCACCATGGCTTTCAAACATAATGAACAAGTAGGTTCCTCTGTGTCAGACATGTTTAAACAGACTAGCAATGAGACTAGCAAGCTTGGAAAACACTTTAAAACAAGTTTACAAGCAATATAAAAAAACGTTACTGCGCCTTTAAGAAACACAAATTTTCCCAAATTTCGAAATAACAGTGAAAAAATGCAGTTACACTAACGAAATTTTTACAGTGTATGTAATAAGTTAGCAGAGCATTGCACCCACTTGCAAATGGATGATTAACCCCTTAATACCAAAAACGGAATAACAAATGACAAAAACGTTTTTTAAACAGTCACAACAACTGCCACAGCTCTACTGTGGCTTTTTACCTCCCTCAATATGACTTTTGAAGCCTTTTGAGCCCTTCAGAGAAGTCCTGGATCATGCAGGAAGAAGCTGGATGTCTGTGTCTGTAATTTTTGCTGTGCAAAAAAACGCCAAAATAGGCCCCTCCCACTCATATTACAACAGTGGGAAGTCTCAGGGAACTGTTTCTAGGCAAAATTCAAGCCAGCCATGTGGTAAAAACTAGGCCCCAATAAGTTTTATCACCAAACATATGTAAAAAACGATTAAACATGCCAGCAAACGTTTTAAAATACACTTTTATAAGAGTATGTATCTCTATTAATAAGCCTGATACCAGTCGCTATCACTGCATTTAAGGCTTTACTTACATTACTTCGGTATCAGCAGCATTTTCTAGCAAATTCCATCCCTAGAAAAATATTTTAACTGCACATACCTTATTACAGGAACACCTGCACGCTATTCCCCCTCTGAAGTTACCTCACTCCTCAGAATATGTGAGAACAGCAAAGGATCTTAGTTACTTCTGCTAAGATCATAGAAAATGCAGGCAGATTCTTCTTCTAAATACTGCCTGAGATAAACAGTACACTTCGGTACCATTTAAAAATAACAAACTTTTGATTGAAGAAATAAACTAAGTATAAAACACCACAGTCCTCTTACGACCTCCATCTTATTTGAGAGTTGCAAGAGAATGACTGGATATGGCAGTGAGGGGAGGAGCTATATAGCAGCTCTGCTGTGGGTGATCCTCTTGCAACTTCCTGTTGGGAAGGAGAATATCCCACAAGTAATGGATGATCCGTGGACTGGATACACTTAACAAGTGATATTAGTCCAGGAAGACCTCCAAAAAATGTGTGAAACATACAAAATCACTAAAGATAATCTCACAAAGAAAGAGAAAGCCACTCTAAAACAAATCAAAGAAAATAATGATATCGTTATAAGAGAGGCAGATAAGGGAGGAGGAATAATTGTCCAGGACAAAATTGACTACATTAAAGAAGCCAAGAGACTACTAGGAGATACCAACACTTACAAACAATTGAAACAAGACCCCACAGACATCTTCCTTAGAGAGTATAATAACCGTCTGGATAATGCTAAACATGATAATATCATAAACATCCATGAGTTTAATTTTCTATCCCTCAGTGTTCCTAAAACAGCTACCTTTTATCATATGCCCAAAATCCATAAATCAAACATTGACCCCCCCGGAAGACCAATAATCTCCAGAATAGGTTCTCTGACCACTAAATTATCAGAATTCATAGACTATTATCTTCAACCCCTTGTACCCATACTTAAATCACACATTAGGGACACCCCAGATACTATAAGTAAACTAACAGGTATAGAATGGAAAGACAACTATTGCTGGTTAACACTGGATGTTAGTTCACTATATACAAACATTCCACATACAAAAGGAATTGGAATACTGGCTCACAAAACTCACTAATTTAGATATAAACAAAATTAACTTCATCAAAGATTCTGCCAAATTCACACTAGAAAAAAAATTACTTCAAATTCCAAGACGAATACTACTTACAAATAGGGGGCACAGCTATTGGGACGAAATTCGCCCCTAGCTATGCCAACCTATATATGGGCATGTGGGAAGATCTTTACATATGGAACAATAATCCTTATACTAAGAACATCAAGATCTTCCTTCGTTTTATCGATGATATCATAATAATTTGGGAAAAAGACAACACCAATACAATACAAGAGTTCGTAAAATACATGAATACTAACACTTTCAACTTATCATTTACAGATAAAACAAATGATATAGAGATTGAGTTTTTAGATCTAATCTTATATAAAGAAAATAATATCATCCAAACTAAATTATACAGTAAAGCAACGGATAGTAACAGCTATCTCAACGCCCATAGTAGTCACCATCCAGCATGGATACAAAGCATACCCTATGGACAGTTCCAGCGTATCAAAAGGAACTGTTCAAAGGAGGAAGATTTTCTCAAAGAAGCAAAAACCCTAGAATGTAAATTACTAAGCAAGGGTTATAAGAAGGAAAATATAAAGAAAGCTTACAATAAAGTTAAAGGAACGGACAGAGAAAGTATGCTAAAAAATACTAAAAAGAAAATCAACAAGCAAAATAATGTACCATTAATGATAACAACCTATAATGAAGGGGCAAATACAATCAAGTCCATCTTGAATAAACACTGGCACATACTCAAGAAAGACACACTCCTAAATGAAGTGACTAGAACAAACCCAAAATTGGTGTTTAGAAAAGGTATGAATCTAAGGGCCACTATTGCACCGAGCAAACTTAAAGAAATAAAAGAAACAACAACTAGTAATTGGTTACATAATAAAACAAAAGGGTTCTTCAAATGTAACCGTTTGAACTGTGAATCATGCAAACACCACTACAATAAAAATAAACCGACAAAACAGATCACATCATCTACTGATAAAAAAACTTGGGAGCTTGAATCTCTCACGAATTGCAGAACAGACCACGTAGTATATCTATTAGAATGTGACTGTAAACTACAGTATGTAGGGCGTACTACAAGACCCTATAAAGTAAGATTACTTGAACACATCAGAAATATTGAAAATGGTTTGAAAAAACATAGCGTATCTAACCACTTTAGATTAAAACATAATCTTGGGGGGGGCGGAGCCTACTCTCAAAGCGGCAGGACGTGTTTCAATGAAGCTCCTGGAGAATATGTGATTTTACCCAAGCAATTTATTATAATTCTGCAGCATTCTATACTTTTGGATTATTCTTTTAGTTACAGTTGGGATATCTTTGGAGCTGAAGCCAAGGCAAGGTCTTTGCCTATGCTCTTTGGGACAGCTACGCAAGAGACATTTAACAAGGGCCTAGTAGCCATATTGCCACTGGATGTGATCGAGTTGCAGATTGATTCCTACCAGAGACACTTGAAAAGGATTCTTAGCGTAGGTCTGGGGCTGCCGCATGTAATTAACCCCCCCCCCCCGAACTCCGGGGTTACGATATCCTGCAATAGGATAATTAAAAACTTATCATTTACAATTTGCTCTTAAGCTGCCCTTTCTTGAGGAGCCACATAAAGTCAATTTATTGCGTGCTGGTATATAGGTAGAATAATGGAGCACAGGAGAGATGCTTTAGAAGCTGTTACAGCATTGGAGCATGCAATAACAACTGCGATCAGGCTGTCCTACAAACAGCTTGAAAAGGATCTAATATCATTGCTTTTCCCAGCGACTGCTTTTAGGGACACTTCACCCAAGGGGAATATGGAGCAATTTACCCCTCTGGACAATGTGAGCCCTGACATGGAAGATAGTTTGGAGCTGGATCTTTACAAGAGCAGACGCCCTCACGATCGGAGCTCAATTACGCCACAGGGCCTTGAGGAACCCGAGGCACAGACCAACGCATCAGATGCCGCAGTGGAGTTGTCGGCCTTCAGGCCAAGTCACTGAGTACTGCTCCCCCACTTTCCATAGCCCACAAGATGACCTCGCGACTAAGGGGGGATAGCACCTGGGGTAATGATTTTGTATCACAGCGGAGCTACCGGAAAACAAAATGGCGATTGCTCAGGTACAAGGTTATGGGGCCGAGTTGTGTTGCTAACTTTTCTATAGCGGATGGCAAACATCTACAAGATATAATTCAACTCTCAGGGGTACCTGTCTTGTGGAACGCTCCCCCCGTTACAACGCTATGCACGGAGACTCTTCTTCAATGCCGATTGCGGGCTGGAATTGGCTAAACATGTGGAACACACTGCTCTGTCGCGCAACCTTTTTTCCTTTTTAATCTCTCTTGACTAATTTGAGAGCACGTACAGAGGTTTGCAACCGCAGTTATATATAATGCAGGAACATTTTATGACACAGGTCTATAACTTTATCTGCCAAGATCAACATTTAGGTACCTTATCCTTGGTCACGAGTGCTTATTATTGTGTTTATTAAAGCGACAATAGAGAAAATGGTAATGCACTAATTAATGTTGCTTAGTTTATTTGTACATAGCCTGATTTTCTATGGTTTACTCCCGTATGTGTGTTTTCCTATGCTCTCTACTTGCATGCTATAAAATGTTTAGCACTATAGTCTTATATGGATTGTGGGGTTCTAAAGTGCATTTAATGCTATTTGAGGGAGATGGACAGCTCAAATGTGGTTTGGGAGGGTTAGCTCTGTAGTAGATAGCTATATTAGTGATGGTAATGCTAGCTACTCACTCCTAATATCCTGTATAATATCATTCAAGGGTCAGGGTACACTTATCAAGACCCCACAGCTTAGGGCAATGGCTGATCTTAGCCTATATCTTTCCCAATGTCCTGTGTAGTAGTTGAGTACTCCCATAATGTGGCTTCCCTACTTGTTAACTGACAGAGCAAAGTATAGAGCATTTGTTTCTCGTTATGTTTAATTAACTACTTAAGGTCCAAAAGTGGCCGTATCTATCATTAGAGCCCCCTTATTGAGTTATTTCTATTTATCATAGGTCCAAGAGTGACCTGTTGCAGTTTTGGGGACACTCACACATAGAAATATAAAAGTAGGTTCATTGCTGGAGTTCAGTGGTTGGGTGTGAGCAATAGGTTGTTATTTACTTGTCTATGTAATCTACTGTTTGACATAATTGTACCATATCAAGTATTGGATGTCCCAACTTCTGAATGTATGCATAAAGTTGTATTTTTGAATAATCTCAATAAAAACTTTATAAAAAAAACAAAAAAAAAAACATAATCTTGACCCTACATGCCTCAAAGGTACCATATTAGAACACATCAGGGAAGCTCCTGAAGGCATAAGTAAAGAGCTACATCTAAGGCGTAGAGAAACACTATGGATTCATAAACTAGGGACCATGACCCCTAATGGCATGAATAAAGATATAGATATAGCTGCATATCTGGAACAATAATAATAATAAAACAAATTATAAATAATAAACTTCTGCCACTAATACTACTATTCACGAAAACATTTACAACTGAGAATATTCACCTTTATAGATACCTTTAATTGTATCACTAATAACATCTTAATATAACTGACAGACATTATGCTATAATATATCTAGTCTATATAACAGAACGCAATCCTAGTATCCTATATGAATTAAGTTTATATTTACAGCTAGAAAGAAATTATAACAGAATCACTCAACAAATTACCATTTAACACTCCCACAAATATTAACCCACTTATAATCAAATATTTTAACCAATATTAAGTACAAATTACCCCATCCAAATATTGTGACAGGTATCACATATTTATATACTACCATTATAGTCCTTATACTGAGCTAGTCAGAGGACTTATTATTGTGTGTAATTTTTCCAATACATTTTGCTATGAAGAATAATTATACCTAAGAATACAATAAACAGTTACAAAGTGTTAAAACATCAAATAAATCTGCTATGCTTCATAACAAATAATGCTCTGAACACATAGAGCCAGTTAGATAAATTTTAATCTGAAGAAAATGCCAATAACTAGATATACATTGACTAAATAGAAGGTATAGAATAAGATATGTAAAGTCACGTCTATACATTAACATAGGTGCGTCTATCTCTAGATTACCCCTGCAACACTTCATCAATACTGTGTGAAAAAAATAGATTTAAGGGACAGTATGCAGACAAACAAATACAACTGTCAAACAAGATCTAATAAACATAACTGTCAAATAAGAACATGTAAATGACAAAATTTAAGGGACTATGTACAGAGACTGTAGATCCCTAAAGTAAGATTGCGGTAGAAATATATGCCCATTTACTTAAACATATCTATCAGGAATAATTGATATATACTATTTAGTGTATTTTAAGTATTTCGTTGTATATGGTGAACTACATTCCCCATAAGGCACCAGCACTACGGAAACGACAAGACACGTGATGACGTTCACGCAATACGTCACACGCGCAAGGAGGAAAAAAATACTCTAACATAGAATCCAATACAAAACATACAATAGAAACCAAGCTGTATACAGCTTATACAGGGAGTGCAGAATTTTTAGGCAAGTTGTATTTTTGAGGATTAATTTTATTATTGAACAACAACCATGTTCTCAATGAACCCAAAAAACTCATTAATATCAAAGCTGAATAGTTTTGGAAGTAGTTTTTAGTTTGTTTTTAGTTATAGCTATTTTAGGGGGATATCTGTGTGTGCAGGTGACTATTACTGTGCATAATTATTAGGCAACTTAACAAAAAACAAATATATACCCATTTCAATTATTTATTTTTACCAGTGAAACCAATATAACATCTCAACATTCACAAATATACATTTCTGACATTCAAAAACAAAACAAAAACAAATCAGTGACCAATATAGCCACCTTTCTTTGCAAGGACACTCAAAAGCCTGCCATCCATGGATTCTGTCAGTGTTTTGATCTGTTCACCATCAACATTGCGTGCAGCAGCAACCACAGCCTCCCAGACACTGTTCAGAGAGGTGTACTGTTTTCCCTCCTTGTAAATCTCACATTTGATGATGGACCACAGGTTCTCAATGGGGTTCAGATCAGGTGAACAAGGAGGCCATGTCATTAGAATTTCTTCTTTTATACCCTTTCTTGCCAGCCACGCTGTGGAGTACTTGAACGCGTGTGATGGAGCATTGTCCTGCATGAAAATCATGTTTTTCTTGAAGGATGCAGACTTCTTCCTGTACCACTGCTTGAAGAAGGTGTCTTCCAGAAACTGGCAGTAGGACTGGGAGTTGAGCTTGACTCCATCTTCAACCCGAAAAGGCCCCACAAGCTCATCTTTGATGATACCCAAACCAGTACTCCACCTCCACCTTGCTGGCGTCTGAGTCGGACTGGAGCTCTCTGCCCTTTACCAATCCAGCCACGGGCCCATCCATCTGGCCCATCAAGACTCACTCTCATTTCATCAGTCCATAAAACCTTAGAAAAATCAGTCTTGAGATATTTCTTGGCCCAGTCTTGACGTTTCAGCTTGTGTGTCTTGTTCAGTGGTGGTCGTCTTTCAGCCTTTCTTACCTTGGCCATGTCTCTGAGTATTGCACACCTTGTGCTTTTGGGCACTCCAGTGATGTTGCAGCTCTGAAATATGTCCAAACTAGTGGCAAGTGGCATCTTGGCAGCTGCACGCTTGACTTTTCTCAGTTCATGGGCAGTTATTTTGTGCCTTGGTTTTTCCACACGCTTCTTGCGACCCTGTTGACTATTTTGAATGAAACGCTTGATTGTTCGATGATCACGCTTCAGAAGCTTTGCAATTTTAAGAGTGCTGCATCCCTCTGCAAGATATCTCACTATTTTTGACTTTTCTGAGCCTGTCAAGTCCTTCTTTTGACCCATTTTGCCAAAGGAAAGGAAGTTGCCTAATAATTATGCACACCTGATATAGGGTGTTGATGTCATTAGACCACACCCCTTCTCATTACAGAGATGCACATCACCTAATATGCTTAATTGGTAGTAGGCTTTCGAGCCTATACAGCTTGGAGTAAGACAACATGCATAAAGAGGATGATGTGGTCAAAATACTCATTTGCCTAATAATTCTGCACTCCCTGTATATCCACACGTTTAGCGCACATACATATATACATAAATTAAAACAATATACTACAGCTCTGATGCCTGAGGACGTAACGTCAGGTCACATGCTCCAATAGAGCCTATCCTAAACCGAGGGTGTGCCGCCGCCCATAAGGTTTAAATAGAGACACCAACAAAGCATTATTAAAACCCCTCTGAGGAAGAAGGATATCAGGAAACCTTTGAAACGCGTCAGGGTATCATACTAAGTTACTTTATTGTTTTTAAAACCTCCTACTTTTACTGCCTGCTTTATGTGCATGCATTGTTTTATTACTTATAACAATACTAACTGTACTTACTGCCTTAACTGTTAGATCGATAAAAATCTAACATACTGGATAACTCAACATTGTACTATTTATACAAACTATCCTAACTGTTTTACCTGCTGGCTTGACAAGCATAATATACTGGATCTATCTGCATTTCAACAGACTATCCTACTGCTTAAGCTACTAGCTGGACAAGCACAATATACTGGAGAAACGTTTTTTTTTTTATTCATATCCAATTATATTGCCTAAACTATTTTTCTTGCTGGCTTGACAAATCTTATATACTGGATATTGACTCACTATATATTTCTGACTGACCTGGGACACAACATCTTGTGAATCAGATAAGAGATCACCTTTAACCCTTTGTGCTGTAAACATACCTCATAATACTGAGGTCAGAAAATGTGAGTGTAACATATGTCTATTTTAAAGTTTTATTGAATAAAAACGGTATTACACTATCCATGCTTTTTTGTCTTTCTGGGTATACATACGGACAAGAAAGTTCATACCAAGACAACAGAGCACAGCTCCAAGAGGCAACAAGCATAGGAAGTTTCCAGGGGAGACCAATACAGAAGGATCTACACTTCCTTCTACTCCAAGAGGCAGACGAAAAACAGAATTTATGCTTACCTGATAAATTACTTTCTCCAACGGTGTGTCCGGTCCACGGCGTCATCCTTACTTGTGGGATATTCTCCTCCCCAACAGGAAATGGCAAAGAGCCCAGCAAAGCTGGCCATATAGTCCCTCCTAGGCTCCGCCTACCCCAGTCATTCGACCGACGGACAGGAGGAAATATATATAGGAGAAACCATATGGTAACGTGGTGACTGTAGTTAGAGAAAATAATTCATCAGACCTGATTAAAAAACCAGGGCGGGCCGTGGACCGGACACACCGTTGGAGAAAGTAATTTATCAGGTAAGCATAAATTCTGTTTTCTCCAACATAGGTGTGTCCGGTCCACGGCGTCATCCTTACTTGTGGGAACCAATACCAAAGCTTTAGGACACGGATGAAGGGAGGGAGCAAATCAGGTCACCCAAACGGAAGGCACCACGGCTTGCAAAACCTTTCTCCCAAAAATAGCCTCCGAAGAAGCAAAAGTATATAATTTAAAAAAAATTTGGTCAACAGGAACCTCATTCTTGAAGGCCCATGTGGAAGCCACAGCCCTAGTGGAGTGAGCTGTGATACTTTCAGGAGGCTGCCGTCCGGCAGTCTCAAAAGCCAATCTGATGATGCTTTTAAACCAAAAGGAAAGAGAGGTAGAAGTTGCTTTTTTACCTCTCCTTTAACCAGAATAAACAACAAACAAAGAAGATGTTTGTCTAAAATCTTCAGTAGCCTCTAAATAGAATTTTAGAGCACGGACAACGTCCAAATTGTGTAACAAACGTTCCTTCTATGAAACTGGATTCGGACACAAAGAAGGTACAACTATCTCCTGGTTAATATTTTTGTTGGAAACAACCTTCGGAAGAAAACCAGGCTCAGTACGTAAAACCACCTTATCTGCATGGACCAGATAGGGCGGAGAACACTGCAGAGCAGATAACTCAGAAACTCTTCTAGCGGAAGAAATTGCAACCTAAAACAAAACTTTCCAAGATAATAACTTAATATCTACGGAATGTAAGGGTCCAAACGGAACCCCTTGAAGAACTGAAAGAACTAGATTAAGACTCCAGGGAAGAGTCAAAGGTCTGTAAACAGGCTTGATTCTAACCAGAGCCTGAACAAACGCTGAAACGTCTGGCACAGCTGCCAGCCTTTTGTGAAGTAAAACAGATAAAGCAGAGATCTGTACTTGCAGAAAATCCTTTCTCCAAACCTTCTTGTAGAAAGGAAAGAATCTTAGGAATTTTTATCTTGTTCCATGGGAATCCTTTAGATTCACACCAACAGATATATTTTTTCCATATATTATGGTAAATTTTTCTAGTTACAGGCTTTCTAGCCTGAATAAGAGTATCTATTACAGAATCTGAAAACCCACGCTTTGATAAAATCAAGCGTTCAAACTCCAAGCAGTCAGTTGGAGGAAAACCAGATTCGGATGTTCGAATGGACCCTGAATAAGAAGGTCCTGTCTCAAAGGTAGCTTCCATGGTGGAGCCGATGACACATTCACCAGGTCTGCATACCAAGTCCTGCGTGGCCACACAGGAACTATCAAGATCACCGAAGCCCTCTCCAGATTGATCCTGGCTACCAGCCTGGGAATGAGAGGAAACGGTGGGAATACATAAGCTAGGTTGAAGATCCAAGGTGCTACTATTGTATCCAATAGAGTCGCCTTGGGATCCCTGGATTTGGACCCGTAACAAGGGACCTTGAAGTTCTGACGAGAGGCCATCAGAACCATGTCTGGAATGCCCCATAATTGAGTTATTTGGGCAAAGATTTCCAGATGGAGTTCCCACTCCCCCGGATGCTCCTCCATCGCCAGGGAACTCCTTGTTTCCCCCTGATGGTTGATATATGTAACAGTCGTCATGATGTCTGATTGAAACCTTATGAATTTGGCCTTTGCTAGTCAAGGCCAAGCCTTGAGAGCATTGAATATCGCTCTCAGTTCCAGAATGTTTATCGGGAGAAGAGATTCTTCCCGAGACCATAGACCCTGAGCTTTCAGGGGTTCCCAGACCGCGCCCCAGCCCACCAGACTGGCGTCGGTCGTGACAATGACCTACTCTGGTCTGCGGAAGCTCATTCCCTGTGACAGGTTGTCCAGGGTCAGCCACCAACGGAGTGAATCTCTGGTTATTTGATCTACTTGTATCGTCGGAGACAAGTCTGTATAATCCCCATTCCACTGTCTGAGCATGCACAGGTGTAATGGTCTTAGATGAATTTGTGCAAAAGGAACTATGTCCCTTGCCGCAACCATCAAACCTATTACTTCCATGCACTGCGCTATGGAAGGAAGAAGAACAGAATGAAGTACCTGACAAGAGCTTAGAAGTTTTGATTTTCTGGCCTCTGTCAGAAAAACCTTCATTTCTAAGGAAACTATTATTGTTCCCAAGAAGGGAACTCTTGTTGACGGGGACAGAGAACTTTTTTCTATGTTCACTTTCCACCTGTGAGATCTGAGAAAAGCTAGGACAATGTCCGTATGAGCCCTTGCTTTTGACAGAGACGACACTTGAATCAGGATGTCGTCCAAGTAAGGTACTACTGCAATGCCCCTTGGTCTTAGCACCGCTAGAAGGGACCCTAGTACCTTTGTGAAAATCCTTGGAGCAGTGGCTAATCCGAATGGAAGTGCCACAAACTGGTAATGCTTGTCCAGAAAGGCGAACCTCAGGAACCGAAAATGTTCCTTGTGGATAGGAATACGTAGGTACGCATCCTTTAAGTCCACCGTGGTCATGAATTGACCTTCCTGGATGGTAGGAAGGATCGTTCGAATGGTTTCCATTTTGAACGATGAAACCCTTAGAAACTTGTTTAGAATCTTGAGATCTAAAATTGGTCTGAATGTTCCCTCTTTTTTGGGAATTATGAACAGGTTGGAGTAAAAACCCATCCCTTGTTCTCCTAATGGAACAGGATGAATCACTCCCATGCTTAACAGGTCTTCTACACAGTGTAAGAATGCCTGTTCGAAGATAATTGAGACCCGTGGAACCTTCCCCTTGGGGGTAGTTCCCTGAATTCCAGGAGATAACCTTGAGAAACTATTTCTAGCGCCCAAGGATCCTGAACATCTCTTGCCCAAGCCTGAGCAAAGAGAGAAAGTCTGCCCCCCACCAGATCCGGTCCCAGATCGGGGGCCAACACTTCATGCTGTTTTGGTAGCAGTGGCAGGTGACTTGGCCTGCTTACCCTTGTTCCAGCCTTGCATCGGCCTCCAGGCTGGCTTGGTTTGAGAAGTATTACCCTCTTGCTTAGAGGGTGTAGAATTTGAGGCTGGTCCGTTTCTGCGAAAGGGACGAAAATTTGGTTTATTTTTAGCCTTAAAAGACCTATCCAGAGGAAGGGCGTGGCCCTTTCCCCCAGTGATGTCTGAAATAATCTCTTTCAAGTCAGGGCCAAACAGTGTTTTACCCTTGAAAGGGATGTTAAGCAAAAGCGCTCTGCGCGCCACGATAGCAAACCCTGAATTATTCGCCGCTAATCTAGCTAATTGCAAAGCGGCATCTAAAATAAAAGAGTTAGCCAATTTAAAAGCTTGAACTCTGTCCAAAACCTCCTCGTACGAAGATTCTTTATTGAGCGACTTTTCTAGTTCTTCGAACCAGAAAAACGCAGCTGTAGTGACAGGAACAATGCATGAAATTGGTTGTAGAAGGTAACCTTGCTGAACAAACATCTTTTTAAGCAAACCCTCTAACCTTAAATCCATAGGATCTTGAAAGCACAACTATCTTCTATAGGAATAGAAGTGCGTTTGTTTAGAGTAGAAACCGCCCCCTCGACCTTGGGGACTGTATGCCATAAGTCCTTTCTGGGGTCGACTATAGGAAATAATTTCTTAAATATAGGGGGAGGACAAAAGGTATGCCGGGCCTTTCCCACTCCTTATTTACTATGTCCGCCACCCGCTTGGGTATAGGAAAAACATCGGGGGGGCACCGGAACCTCTAGGAACTTGTCCATCTTACCTAATTTCTCTGGAATGACCAAATTGTCACAATCATCCAGAGTAGATAATACCTCCTTAAGTAGTGCGTGGAGATGTTCTAATTTAAATTTAAAAGTTACAATATCAGGTTCTGCTTGTTGAGAAATTTTTCCTGAATCTGAAATTTCTCCCTCAGACAAAACCTCCCTCCTGGCCCCTTCAGATTGGTGTGAGGGTATGTCAGAACAGATATCATCAGCGTCCTCTTGCTCTTCAGTGTTTAAAACAGAGCAATCGCGCTTTCTTTGATAAGTAGGCATTTTGTATAAAATGTTTGCTATAGAGTTATCCATTACAGCCGTTAATTGTTGCATGGTAATAAGTATTGGCGCACTAGATGTACTAGGGGCCTCTTGTGTGGGCAAAACTGGTGTAGACACAGAAGGGGATGATGCAGTACCATGCTTACTCCCCTCATTAGAGGAATCATCTTGGGCAATATCATATCTATGGCATTATTATCCCTACTTTGTTTGGACATTATGACACAAATATATCACATATATTTAAAAGGGGAGACACATTGGCTTTCATACATATAGAACATCGTTATCTGATGGTTCAGACATGTTAAACAGGCTTAAACTTGTCAACAAAGCACAAAAAACGTTTTACAATAAAACCGTTACTGTCCCTTTAAATTTTAAACTGAACACACTTTATTACTGAATATGTGAAAAAGTATGAAGGAATTGTTCAAAATTCACCAAAATTTCACCACAGTAACTTAAAGCCTTAAAAGTATTGCACACCAAATTTGAAAGCTTTAACCCTTAAAATAACGGAACCGGAGCCGTTTTTACATTTAACCCCTATACAGTCCCAGGAATCTGCTTTGCTGAGACCCAACCAAGCCCAGAGGGGAATACGATACCAAATGATGCCTTCTATAAGCTTTTTCAGTGGTTCTTAGCTCCTCACACATGCATCTGCATGCCTTGCTTTCCAAAAACAACTGCGCATTAGTGGCGCGAAAATGAGGCTCTGCCTATGACTAGAAAAGGCCCCCAGTGAAAAAGGTGTCCAATACAGTGCCTGCCGTTTTTATTAAAACAATCCCCAAGATTTAACAACTATTAAAAGTAATAATCTGCCAAATATACTTAGTAAAGTAATCGTTTTAGCCCAGAAAAATGTCTACCAGTTTTTTAAGCCCTAATGAAGCCCTTTATTCTTTTACTTAAACTAAGAAAATGGCTTACCGGTTCCCATAGGGAAAATGACAGCTTCCAGCATTACCAAGTCTTGTTAGAAATGTGTCATACCTCAAGCAGCAAAGTCTGCCCACTGTTTCCCCCAACTGAAGTTACTTCATCTCAACAGTCCTGTGTGGAAACAGCCATCGATTTTAGTAACGGTTGCTAAAATCATCTTCCTCTTACAAACAGAAATCTTCATCTCTTTTCTGTTCCAGAGTAAATAGTACATACCAGCACTATTTTAAAATAACAAACTCTTGATTGAAGAACAAAAACTACATTTAAACACCAAAAAACTCTAAGCCATCTCCGTGGAGATGTTGCCTGTGCAACGGCAAAGAGAATGACTGGGGTAGGCGGAGCCTAGGAGGGACTATATGGCCAGCTTTGCTGGGCTCTTTGCCATTTCCTGTTGGGGAGGAGAATATCCCACAAGTAAGGATGACGCCGTGGACCGGACACACCTATGTTGGAGAAACACAGAATACATCATCCAGGATCGACTCATCACCAGATATACCCTCCAATGCGGCAAACTTACCTCATATGATTGGGGTAATTTTTGGTAAGGGTATCTAATACACTCCTATTAAACTTGGATTCACATCTCTACATTATAATCAAGGACTATATATCTATTGTTCTTTCCAGAGACTCATATCAATCTATATATTTAGGAAGATTTGTAAGCGCTGTTAACCCTCTGTATCATATTTTCTAATAGTTAACCTAGACTTAGTCTATAGTTAAATATTTGTCCCTAAAAGCTGTCTTACTTGGTCTTCATATCTGACTAGCGCATTCTTAGGAGCAACGCTTGTCTCCACTCAGACTATCTGAGTGGGTACATTCTACTCACCTCTGTATATATATATATATATATATATATATATATATATATATATATATATATATATATATATATATATATATAAAGTCCTAGGGAAACACACTAATTACTGACAGCATGAGTAATGTGCATATCAATACAGGAGATGAAACTTACAAAATGTAATCAGCGGATCAAATAGTAAGCATTAAGACAGTGCTAAGAAGAAGAATGCACTAGTTACTAGCAGCATAAGTTATATATATATTGGTGCAGAAAATAAAACATTTGAATTTCTAACAGCATATCTGATAAAAAAAACAATGCAAAAAAAACAAAAACCCCCACAGATATAAGATAATAAAAAAATGCTAAAAGAAAGCTAAAAAGTTGTTAATAGTAACACTTGCCTGGCCAGACCACAGTTCCACAACTAGTTTTAGGGACACGCCCCTTCATCAGGTGTGCCCCACATTGTTTCAGCTCACTGATAGATCAATATATTTATATTCCTTATGTCTTATATAGACTCTTTCACTGATTGTTAGTCATTTTAATTTGGAAATAAATATTTTGTATATATGATTTTATAGTGCAGTTTTCTTTGTGTTTTTTATTTATCTAGTAATTTTTTGTAAAGGCTGCTATTATAATAGTTTGATATATTTTTGAGACATATTCACTTTATTTTATTTGTAATACCTTTGGTAGCGCTCTCCATTGTTTGTTAAGATTAATATGTGTTGATTACGCAAAACTGAGGAATGGGTAATAAATGGATTATCTATCTTTTTAAACAAAGATTTTGGAGTAGACTATCTCTTTAAGAAATGCAGATAGAATCTTAATTTTCTTAAATTGTCTTTTTCAAATACAGTAGGATCACCTACTAAATTTGTTATAAGGGAAAAATATACTTAGTTTAAAGGACTGTTGCATAATAAAAATACAATGCAATGGTGCTTACTCAGAATCTTTTTCAGATTTTTTTTTGACAGATTTAAAAAAATGTCCTTACTTCTGCTGGCTCCCTGTATCATGTGACAGCCATCAGCCAATCACAGACTGATATATGTATACACTGTAAACTCAATTGCTCAGTGGGAGCTGGTGCCTTAGAAAGTGTGTACATAAAAAGATTGTGCACACTTTGATTATGGAAGCAAATTTGAAGGTCTCTTGAAATTGCATGCTCTATCTGAACATAGTAAATATAATGAAAGTAAAAAGTTTTTATCAGTTGCAAAATACGTTTTTCAAGACTTCAAGGATATAAAAGTCCAAAATTAAATTGTTCTGAGCATTTAAAATGTATAAAAACAGAATTTATGCTTACCTGATAAATTACTTTCTCCAACAGTGTGTCCGGTCCACGGCGTCATCCTTACTTGTGGGAATATCTCTTCCCCAACAGGAAATGGCCATATAGTCCCTCCTAGGCTCCGCCCACCCCAGTCATTCGACCGACGGACAGGAGGAAAAAAACAGGAGAAACCATAGGGTGTCGTGGTGACTGTAGTTAGAGAAAATAATTCATCAAACCTGATTAAACCTGATTAAAAAACCAGGGCGGGCCGTGGACCGGACACACCGTTGGAGAAAGTAATTTATCAGGTAAGCATAAATTCTGTTTTCTCCAACATTGGTGTGTCCGGTCCACGGCGTCATCCTTACTTGTGGGAACCAATACCAAAGCTTTAGGACACGGATGAAGGGAGGGAGCAAATCAGGTTACCTAAACAGAAGGCACCACGGCTTGCAAAACCTTTCTCCCAAAAATAGCCTCCGAAGAAGCAAAAGTATCAAATTTGTAAAATTTGGCAAAAGTGTGCAGTGAAGACCAAGTCGCTGCTTTACATATCTGATCAACAGAAGCCTCGTTCTTGAAGGCCCATGTGGAAGCCACAGCCCTAGTAGAGTGAGCTGTGATTCTTTCAGGAGGCTGCCGTCCGGCAGTCTCGTAAGCCAATCGGATGATGCTTTTAAGCCAAAAGGAAAGAGAGGTAGCAGTCACTTTTTGACCTCTCCTTTTACCAGAATAGACGACAAACAGAGAAGATGTTTGTCTGAACTCTTTTGTAGCTTCTAAATAGAATTTTAGAGCACGGACTACGTCTAAATTGTGTAACAAACGTTCCTTCTTTGAAACTGGATTCGGACACAAAGAAGGTACAACTATCTCCTGGTTAATATTTTTGTTGGAAACAACCTTTGGAAGAAAACCAGGCTTAGTACGCAAAACAACCTTATCTGAATGAAACACCAGATAGGACGGAGAACACTGCAGAGCAGATAACTCAGAAACTCTTCTAGCAGAAGAAATAGCAACCAAAAACAAAACTTTCCAAGATAACAACTTAATATCTACGGAATGTAAAGGTTCAAACGGAACCCCTTGGAGAACTGAAAGAACTAGATTTAAACTCCAGGGAGGAGTCAAAGGTCTGTAAACAGGCTTAATCCTAACCAGAGCCTGAACAAATGCTTGAACATCTGGCACAGCTGCCAGTCGTTTGTGTAACAAGACAGATAAAGCAGAAATCTGTCCCTTTAGAGAACTCACTGATAATCCCTTATCCAAACCCTCTTGTAGGAAGGAAAGGATCCTAGGAATCTTAATCTTACTCCATGAGAATCCCTTGGATTCACACCAACAGATATATCTTTTCCATATTTTATGGTAAATCTTTCTAGTTACAGGTTTTCTGGCTTGTACCAGAGTATCTATCACAGAATCCGAAAACCCACGCTTAGATAAAATCAAGCGTTCAATTTCCAAGCCGTCAGCTGGAGAAAGACTAGATTTGGATGTTCGAATGGACCCTGTACCTCAAAGGTAGCTTCCATGGTGGAACCGATGACATATTCACCAGGTCTGCATACCAAGTCCTGCGTGGCCACGCAGGAGCTATCAAGATCACCGAGGCCCTCTCCTGCTTGATCCTGGTTACCAGCCTGGGAATGAGAGGAAACGGTGGAAACACATAGGCTAGGTTGAAGGTCCAAGGCGCTACTAGTGCATCCACTAGAGCCGCGTTGGGATCCCTGGATCTGGACCCGTAGCAAGGAACCTTGAAGTTCTGATGAGACGCCATCAGATCCATGTCTGGAATGCCCCATAACTGAGTTAATTGGGCAAAGATCTCCGGGTGAAGTTCCCACTCCCCCGGATGGAATGTCTGACGACTCAGATAATCCGCCTCCCAGTTTTCCACTCCTGGGATGTGGATCGCAGATAGGTGGCAGGAGTGATCCTCCGCCCATTCTATTATTTTGGTCACTTCTCTCATCGCCAGGAAACTCCTTGTTCCCCCCTGATGATTGATATAAGCAAGAGTCGTCATGTTGTCTGATTGGAATCTTATAAATCTGGCCTTTGCTAGTTGAGGCCAAGCCCTGAGAGCATTGAATATCGCTCTCAGTTCCAGAATGTTTATCGGGAGAAGAGACTCTTCCCGAGACCATAGTCCCTGAGCTTTCAGGGATTCCCAGACCGCGCCCCAGCCTGCTAGACTGGCGTCGGTCGTGACGATGACCCACTCTGGTCTGCGGAAGCTCATTCCCTGGGACACGTGGTCCAGGGTTAGCCACCAACGGAGTGAGTCTCTGGTCTTCTGATCTACTTGAATCACTGGAGACAAGTCTGTATAGTCCCCATTCCACTGTTTCAGCATGCAGTTGTAATGGTCTTAGATGAATTCGCGCAAAAGGAACTATGTCCATTGCTGCAACCATCAACCCTACCACTTCCATGCACTGAGCTACGGAAGGACGTGGAATAGAATGAAGAACTTGACAAGCGTTTAGAAGCTTTGACTTTCTGACTTCATTTCTAAAGAATCTATTATTGTTCCCAAGAAGGGAACTCTTGTCGACGGAGACAGGGAACTTTTTTCTATGTTCACCTTCCATCCATGAGATCTGAGAAAGGCCAGAACAATGTCTGTGTGAGCCTTTGCATTTGAGAGAGACGACGCTTGTATCAGGATGTCGTCCAAGTAAGGTACTACTGCAATGCCCCTTGGTCTTAGGACCGCTAGAAGGGACCCGAGTACCTTTGTGAAAATCCTTGGAGCAGTGGCTAACCCGAATGGGAGCGCCACAAACTGGTAATGTTTGTCCAGAAAGGCGAACCTTAGGAACTGATGATGATCCTTGTGGATAGGAATATGTAGATGCGCATCCTTTAGATCCACGGTAGTCATAAATTGACCTTCCTGGATTGTAGGTAGAATCGTTCGAATGGTTTCCATTTTGAACGATGGAACCCTGAGAAATTTGTTTTTGGATCTTTAAATCCAGAATTGGTCTGAAAGTTCCCTCTTTTTTGGGAACTACAAACAGATTTGAGTAAAATCCCATTCCCTGTTCCGCCGTTGGAACTGGGTGTATCACTCCCATTTTTAACAGGTCTTCTACACAATGTAAGAATGCCTGTCTCTTTATTTGGTTTAAGGATAAGTGAGACATGTGGAACCTTCCCCTTGGGGGTAGTTCCTTGAAATCCAGAAGATAACCCTGAGAAACTATTTCTAGTGCCCAGGGATCTCTTGCCCAAGCCTGAGCAAAGAGAGAGAGTCTGCCCCCTACTAGATCCGGTCCTGGATCGGGGGCTACTCCTTCATGCTGTCTTGTTAGCAGCATCAGGCTTCTTGGCCTGCTTACCCTTGTTCCAGCCTTGCATGGGTTTCCAGGCTGGTTTGGTTTGTGAAGCATTACCCTCTTGTTTAGAGGATGCAGAGTTGGAAGCCGGTCCGTTCCTGAAATTGCGAAAGGAACGAAAATTAGACTTATTCTTGGCTTTGAAATGCCTATCTTGCGGAAGGGCGTGGCCCTTTCCCCCAGTGATGTCTGAGATAATCTCTTTCAATTCTGGTCCAAAGAGAGTTTTACCCTTGAAGGGGATATTAAGCAATTTTGTCTTGGAAGATACATCCGCTGACCAAGACTTTAGCCAAAGCACTCTGTGCGCCACAATTGCAAACCCTGAATTTTTCGCCGCTAATCTAGCTAATTGCAAAGCGGCATCTAAAATAAAAGAATTAGCCAACTTGAGTGCGTGAACCCTGTCCATAACCTCCTCATACGGAGTCTCTCTACTGAGCGACTTTTCTAGTTCCTCGAACCAGAACCACGCTGCTGTAGTGACAGGAACAATGCACGAAATGGGTTGCAGGAGGTAACCTTGCTGTACAAAAATCTTTTTAAGCAAACCCTCCAATTTTTTATCCATAGGATCTTTGAAAGCACAATTATCCTCGATAGGGATAGTAGTACGCTTGTTTAGAGTAGAAACTGCCCCCTCGACCTTAGGGACTGTCTGCCATAAGTCCTTTCTGGGGTCGACCATAGGAAATAATTTCTTAAATATAGGAGGGGGGACAAAAAGGTATGCCGGGCTTCTCCCACTCCTTATTCACTATGTCCGCCACCCGCTTGGGTATAGGAAAAGCGTCGGGGTGCACCGGAACCTCTAGGAACTTGTCCATTTTGCATAATTTTTCTGGAATGACCAGGTTGTCACAATCATCCAGAGTAGATAACACCTCCTTAAGCAGTGCGCGGGGATGCTCTAATTTAAATTTAAATGTCACAACATCAGGTTCAGCCTGTTGAGAAATTTTTCCTGAATCTGAAATTTCCCCATCTGACAAAACCTCCCTCATGGCCCCTTCAGATTGGTGTGAGGGTATGACAGAGCAATTATCATCAGCGCCCTCCTGCTCTTCAGTGTTTAAAACAGAGCAATCGCGCTTTCTCTAATATGCAGCCATTTTGGATAAAATATTTGCTATGGAGTTATCCATTACTGCCGTCAATTGTTGCATAGTAATAAGCATTGGTGCGCTAGAAGTACTAGGGGCCTCCTGCGTGGGAAAAACTGGCATAGACACAGAAGGAGATGATGTAGAACTATGTCTACTCCCTTCATCTGATGAATCATCTTGGGCAACTTTATTATCCGTGGCAGTACTGTCCTTACTTTGTTTGGACGCTATGGCACAATTATCACACAATTTTGAAGGGGGAGACACATTGATCTTCAAACATATAGAACATAGCTTATCTGAAGGAGCAGACATGTTAAACAGGCTTAAACTTGTCAAGAAAGTACAAAAAACGTTTTAAAACAAAACCGTTACTGTCTCTTTAAATTTTAAACAGTGCACACTTTATTACTGAATATGTGAAAAAGTATGAAGGAATTGCTCAAAATTTATCAAATTTTCACCACAGTGTCTTAAAGCATTAAAAGTATTGCACACCAATTTTCAGAGCATTAACCCTTAAAATAAAGAAACCGGAGCCTGTTACAGTTTTAACCCCTCTACAGTCCCAGCTACAGCCTTTGCTGCGACTTTACCAAACCCAAGGGGGAATACGATACCAAAAGAAGCCTTCTAGGAACTTTTCCAACCACTTTCAGATCCACACACATGCATCTGCATGTCTTGCTCTCAAAAGTAATTGTGCAGTAATTGCGCACGAAAATGAGGCTCAGCCTACAACTGGGAAGGCCCTTCCTGACTGGAAAGGTGTCTAACTCAGTGCCTGACATTAAAAAACATTCCCCAAGCTTATAAGTGTGAATTTCAGACATAAACATGTATAAAATGCTCAAATAAATCAATCGATTTTGCCCATAAAAGTGTCTACCAGTTTTATAGCCAATATTAAGCCCTTTATTCTGTTTGAGACTAAGAAAATGGCTTACCGGTCCCCATGAGGGGAAAATGACAGCCTTCCAGCATTACACAGTCTTGTTAGAAATATGGCTAGTCATACCTTAAGCAGAAAAGTCTGCTAACTGTTTCCCCCAACTGAAGTTACTTCATCTCAACAGTCCTATGTGGAAACAGCAAACGATTTTAGTTACTGCTGCTAAAATCATCTTCCTCTCACAAACAGAAATCTTCCTCTTTTTCTGTTTCAGAGTAAATAGTACATACCAGCACTATTTTAAAATAACAAACTCTTGATAGTAGAATAAAAAAACTACAACTAAACACCACATACTCTTAACCATCTCCTTGGAGATGTTGCCTGTGCAACGACAAAGAGAATGACTGGGGTGGGCGGAGCCTAGGAGGGACTATATGGACAGCTTTTGCTGGGACTCTTTGCCATTTCCTGTTGGGGAAGAGATATTCCCACAAGTAAGGATGACGCCGTGGACCGGACACACCAATGTTGGAGAAATAAAAAAAAACACTCCCTTGGAAGTATATTTAGCACAAAGTGATAAAGAAATATTAAATACCAACACACATATACAAAAAAAAAAAAATATGACCAAGCTTCCAACTACCCAAAATGTTTTTAGCATGCTCCACATTTGAAAACACTGTCCCATTGTCAATGCTGCCACTTAAATGTGAATCCAGGGACCACATAAAATCCATCCAGCAATGCCTTGGACCAATGATCATGAGATGTTCTAGACTCATCATCATGCAACTCAATTCCATCCTAAGCTACAGAGACTACTACCACAACCACCAGGTCCCTGGTGAAGAGACTAAATGTTGTAAGGTCAGCCTGCATTATTATCTTTAATATATATATATATATATATATATATATATATATATATATATATATATATATATATATATATATATATATATATATATATACACACACACACACACATATGTACACATATTTTAAACAATAAATACATTTATTTTTAAATATTTATTTTATTTTAGACATAATTAAGTTCACTCACCAATGGGTCTTTTGAGAACCTCAAAATAAGTATTACAGTAACAAAAAATAACAGTTATTTAACTGCAGAAAAGAGAATCTTACTATCTCCTTGATTGGTGGCCTTCACAAATACATAATACCCAATTATATCATACCCCATTTAAGCTGTTTTTTTAGATGTGGAATAATTTTTATTATATTATTGTTTTTTTACAGTAATACTATGATACAAAGTTTTCTCTACCATATCTCATACCTTTCTTTTCGATGATATATATTTTGAGAAAGAAAATGTTATATAATTGCAAGCATTATTGCTCTATGTTATGTTATAAGGACAAAAACTGTTAAACGTGTAATCTGTACTATGCAAAACTCTTTTGTTCATTCTTTAGTATTGGAAGCCCATATTTTATTGACTTTTCCTGCCTCCCTTATAGGCTATGGAAAACTGTTGAAATAGTCCAGAGTGGGCTATAAGTTATAGCCCACTCTGGACTATTTCAACAGTTTTCCATGGACATATGCTTGCTAACTGAAATTAAGATTTATTCATATTTGTTTCTTCTTAGGATCCTCAAACTTCGGCAGATACTCTGTAAATGTTTTTGTTATTGTAATTATTTGCAATTTTAAGATTTGAATTCTTAATAAAGAAAGTTTGAAATTGCAAAAAACTATATATGCAAAAACATTACATTTTTGTTACATTTTCTATGCTTTAGCTAGTAAATATCAGCCATTATTTCACCCAAACTTTAGTGTCCTATGTTTAGCATCAGTTCTCCCAAAACATCAACATTTAGGATTTTATTTCTGTATTTTTCACTAACAATTGATAATCGAAAATGAAAAGATAAAATTTAACCCTTTAAGTGCTAAGCTGGATTTATTTATTTTTAAACATTTTTTTTTAGTATCTTTCCCCCCCAGATCCCCAACACTTATACAGTTGTAAATGTTAAGCGATTACCTTTCCAAAGGTGGGTCTTGGGGGTCTGTAGCTGCTTAGATGCCTGAGATACAGGCTTCTAAGCAGCATGCCCCCTTTCCCTATCTTGTCCATTGTAATTATTAAATAAAGTTGCGCAGTGACATCATCACGTCATTGTGCATGACGTCACCGCACCTAACGGGAAGCCCCGGTGATGCCTGTCACTATACAGGCCCGATCGCCGAGGTGGGAGTAGATGGGACCCCTTAGATTGCTTTTAAGGTAGGTGAGTGCTAGCAACGTCTTTGAGCCATCGTTAGCACTCAAGGGTATAACTGATCAGCATATGCACCCAAAGGGTTATTTAAACTTTTACCCTTAAATACACTTTTATAGAGATGTTACATCAACAAATAAACTTGTGGAAGTGGGGGGCCCTCTAGTGGGGCTGTAACAAAATTAAGGGATAACTGAGTTGAAGTCTGGAGGGTACTAGGTGCTACAGTGTTGCAAATGTGGTGGCGGGTGCTTCTGCTTACTAGACATGTGCGATTCGTTTCGGTTCAATTTGGAAATTCGGAAAATTCGGCGATTCGGATAGAACCGAATTTCCGAATTAAAATTCTGCCGATTTTTCAGAATCGAACCGAATCGAACCGAATCGAATCGATTCGTAAATTCGGATGGCCATTGGGATTACACTAGTATTGTACAGTATGTTAGGTTAACACCTAATATACAGTATAATACTAGTCTAATCCCACCTAACACTTACCGAAATGCCGAATTTACGAACCGAATCCAGCCGAATTTCTTCGAATCCGAATGAATCCGAAACGAATCGATTCAGAATTTTCCAAATTCAAATCGATCCGAACCGAACTTCTAAAAATTCCGAATTGATCCGAACCGAACCGAATTTTTTCGCCATGCACATGTCTACTGCTTACCTTTATAGGTCCTGCTGCAGTGGATACGGCCCTCTTTTGTTCCTGGTTCCAAACTTCAAAGGAGTTTTTCTTCGGCTCTGTCGAGATGGAGCGTTCCAAGAGGAGATCAGTGCCACCAATGCGGTACAGAGAGGTTGTGCAGGAGGTTCCTGGTATGCGGGGAGCTGCAAGAGAAAGCGGTGGATCAGCCTCTGAGGATGTGGTACTTCCTTCCCCTGCGGCTAGGCCCCGGGCAGCTCCCATGTTAAAAAACAGGCCACCTGTGAGTGAAGGATTGGGCCTAGGGGCCTCTTCAGCAGGCCCTGGGTCCCAGTCTTCTACTGCTGGGCCGTCATCTACCTCCCTTTATGCCCTAGGGGCCTCTCACGAGGTGTCCCCCACTCTGTCTAATTTATTTCCCAGCGGGCACAGGCCGCAAATGAGCGCAGTAGCTGCAACTGATACTCCGTTGCAGCAGCTGCAAGCTCTACCCCCGGTGGCCTTGGCATCTGTCCTGACACTGGCGCAGATGCTCATGGGGACCTTGTCTCCCGTGGCCGCGGGCGCTGAGTATGGAGTTCAGGATGGGGGGCGGGTCCATGGCATGGGCTTCAGTCTCAGGCCCGGTGTTGGATCTTATCCCCACCCCTTCCGGCTCTGCATCATGCACTTCCTCCCCATATGACTCATCAAGCGGGGAGGAGCGTGGGTGCAGTTGTGTCCGGAAGAGAGGAGGGGACAGGAGTGGATCTGCGCATGGAGCCAGCAGCAGTAAGTTGGGGAGGCTCTGTGCGGGTGATCGGACTCCTGGTGGGAGGGAGGGGCAAGATGGGGGCGTGAGTGTGGCACAAGGGAGTGTGGTGCAAGGGAGTGTGGCACAAGGTAGTGTGGAGCAAGGGAGTGTGGCGCAAGGGAGTGTGGTGCAAGGGAGTGTGGCCCGAGGGAGCGTGGCGCAAGGGAGAAAAGCTTGTGCGAAGAGCCCAAGGGGGAGACAATGTGTTTTAAGAAGGAGAAAGGAGCCTGGCAGTGAGGCAGGAATCCACAGGGGGATAACTGTGTACAGGCAGGAATGCAGAGACACTGAGTTTTTAGACGTGGCGGGTACAGCGTCTGGGGTTGCTGAACAGAGGTGCCCAAGCAAATTATAGGGTGCAGGGTTTTATTCATGAGCCTGATAGAGGAGGCATATGTGGGTCACAGGGCCAGACATACTGTTTGAGTGAGTAAGTGATCAGGCAGGCGGTTGCGGCTGCTTTGGGAGTGTGTGTGCAACGGGGTCAGGGCAGGATGGTGGCGAACCCCCCAGGGGTCCAATTATCCGTGCAGAGTACTCCCCAAAATCTTTTGTTTTCAAAGGGTACTTCCATGGATCCCATCGCTACAGCTATGGCATCATCATCAGGTCCGGGTGCCGGGGCCCCTGCATCTTCAACCGCATCCGCAACATCTTCCTTGTCACACCATCAGGCTGCAGGAGCTGCGCCAACTTTGGCACCCAGAGGTGAGTACTTATTACACAATGCTGCACACGTAGATGTAGGTACATCTTCCAGTGGGTCGGCCTCAGAGAGTGAGGGTGATTTAGGCTTAGTTGGGAAGGGGCAGAAGGAGATGTTCAGGATGATTAAGAAGTTAGTGGTGGTGCAGGTAAAGTGAAATAGCCCCACAGCAATAGTTAGCCAGGTGGTCCCTGTGGCGCAGGCTTCTAGCATGGAACATTCAGGCGTTGGGGCCCCAACGCCTCTTAACTCTGCGGCCATGGCGCCATGGCTGGCGAACTACCCTGACCCGGAGGCGGTGCGTCTGCTCGGGGCGGGGTTGGTTGAGGGGTTTAGAATTCCAGTGGGTGGGCCTGTGATGGGTTCCACTGTCCACTGTAAACTTAAATCTGTGTATGAATTTCCCGAGGTAGTCATGGAAAAATTGGGAAAGGAAGTGGCTTTGGGCAGGGTTGGTGGCCCCTTTTGGGCGCAGCCTCTACCTGATCTGGTGATTTCCCCGCTGGGGGTGGTCCCGAAGAAGGACATGGCAAGTTTAGGCTTATTCACCATCTATCCTTTCCGAAGGGGGCGTCGGTGAATGACGCCATCGACCCGGAATCGAGCTCGGTGCATTACCAGTCCTTTGACTACGCGTTAGTGATCATCAGGGGCAAGGGTAAGCGAGCGCTGATGGCGAAACTGGACATTGAGTCCACGTTTTGCCTGTTACCCCTGCACCCGTCTGCATTCAGGCTTATGGGCATGAAACTGGACAGAGCGTTTTACGTAGACAAATGTCTTCCTATGGGGTGCTTGCTATCATGCACACTTTTCTAAAGTTTCAGCTCCTTTTTGCACTGGGTAATACACAAGGGGTCAGGGGGTGGGGCCGTGGCCCACTACCTAGATGACTTTCTGCTGGTGGGAGAGGCTGATTCTGACGAGTGTGCTCATATGATGGTGATTATGCAGGATATGATGGAAAGATTTGGGGTGCCTTTGGCGACTGAGAAAACGCAAGGCCCCTGTACCTGTCTGACTTTCCTGGGAATTGAAATCGATACTCAGGTGGCTGCTTGCAGGCTTCCCAAGGACAAGGTCGACTGCCTGCTGCAGGTGGTTTTGTCTGTGGTTGGCGCAGACTCCATTTACATCAAGGAATTACAGTAACTGCTGGGGTTACTAAATTTTGCAGGTCGGGCGATACTGATGGGGAGAATCTTTAACAGGCGGTTGGAAAGTCGGCTGCAGGGTCCTAGAGGGCATAGAGCTAGGATTAAGGTTTCCGCTGAGATGAAGGAGGACCTAAAAGTTTGGGAGGAATTTCTGAGGAAATTCAATGGCGTCTGCATATGGAGGGGGGACCCTGTTTCAAACCAAATGCTGCACCTCTTTATGGACGCAGCGGGTGGTCTTGGCTATGGTGCTTATCTAGAGGGCAAATGGAGCGTGACTCCTTGGCCTGCAGACTGGGTAGCATCGGGCTTGATCAAGAACTTGACCTTATTGGAGCTCTTTCCAATTATAGTGGCAATTGAGCTGTGGGGACATAGATTGGCTAACCAGTCTGTAATTTTTGGTGCATGCCATTAACCATCTGTCGGCATCGTCCCCAAGGGTGGTCACGTACTTGAGGCACTTAGTATTGCGCTGCTTACAGTTGAACTTTAGCTTCACGGATCGGCACGTGCCGGGGGTCAAAAATGTAGTGGCAGGCGCTTTGTCCAGGTTTAACTGGGAACAGTTTAGGAGGGCGGCGCCTGAGGCGGAGCAATCAGGAGTAACTTGCCCCCTTTCCTTTGGCAGATGGCGGGGGGCTGGGAAAGCGTTCTCCCCCTCATGAGGGCTTCTTTGGCACCTAAGATGTGGAGAACCTATAAAACTCACTGGAAGACTTGGGTCAGCTTTGCCAACCGGCAGGGGTTCCAGGTACAATCAGCTACCCAGGTACATGTGCTTGATTGGTTGGCTTTTTAATTACATGTGATAGTATTGGGACTACTGTCTTGTAGGGGTAGATTTATTAAGCAGCGGATGCTGCAATTTACCCCAGAAGTTTCCGGCTCGCTGGAATCAGAAGAACCTGACACGCACAAGTTAGAGCAGCAATTGGAGGATATCCGGTTGCCCGTCAATATATAAATCCCAGCTCCAGTTGTATCTTTAGTTCTTGAGAAAGTCCCGTCGCACGGGATGAAACGCGTAGAACGTAGCTTTTTGTACATTCTATTTATCGCCCAGTGAAGCCACCGTAGGTCCTCGTGTGCAGTGAGCTCAGCACTAGGGGTTCTCCTATTGGTACTGAGCTGAGGGTGTGTGGAGGTGTGTCCCTGACACAGCGGCTGGAGAGATCGAAGTACCCGCTGTTACACTCACTGAAATTGGACGTTTTTAAATAACGAAGGGACATTTGATGATCCATAACATTACAGCTGGATCCTAGCCATACGTGTATGAGGGACAGCTTTAATTATGATGTGCCTGTTTTTATTTGAACTCTTGTGAGTATAATATCTTGTGTGTTTCACCTGAATAAATATATCTACACTTGAATCGCGTCCTGCGCTTCTCTCCTTTAATCCTATTCTTGATTGGTTGGCTTGTTTGCGTGGCCAGGGGGTGTCTAGATTAGTGGCTCAGGGTGGACTGTCGGCCATTGCATTCTTTAACAAGACATTTGGGCTAGCAGATCACTCAGGCGCATTCTTGGTGAGGCAAGTCCTGAAAGGGTGGGGGCGGTTGTCCCCACGCAAGCAGGATCATAGGGAGCCAATTACTCCACTCAGGTTGCGTGAGCTGGTAGGGACACTGAAGTCAGTGTGCTCATCGCAATACGAGGCCTTGCTCTTTCGGGCGGCTTTCGCGTTCGCCCTAGCAGGGGCATTGAGAGTAGGTGAACTGGTGTCCCCATCCAGGAGTGGTGTGGAAGGAGGTATAAAATGGGAGCATGTGCGGCCTGCGGAGAATGGCTTATTATTGCTCGTTCCTAGGTCTAAAACAGACTCACAGGGTACGTTGGCATGGCTCCCATTGCAAAGGCACAAATTTCCGGAATGTTGTCTGGTAAAGGGTTTTGAAGAGTTTTGCCAGGTGCGTCCACATGGATCCCCTCAGTTATTCGTACACGAGGAAGGCTGGTCTCTGTCAGTTTTTCAATTTAAAAAGGTGCTAGCTAGGGCGGTATCGGCTGCGGGCCTTGACCCTGCAAACATTAAGTCCCACTCATTTAGGATAGGGCCGGCGACGAGCGTGGCTAGTGGTGGGTCCTCTGAGGCGGATAGCAAGAGACTAGGGCGGTGGAAATCTGGTAGATTTAAGTTGTATATCCGTCCTTTGGGGGATTCACTTCATTAGGGTTACGCTCAATCTAAGGTGGGTTTCAGGGCTCACTTGTTTTCGGCTTTATTATGTGTTTGAAATGCTGCTTACATGGGTTTGCGTTTTTGGGGCTCAGCCTTTTATCATGTTATTGCAGGCAAGAATGCGGCCACGATTCGAGTGTGGATAGTAGGGCACTCATTCGTGCATTGGGCGCCCATTCGGGCTCTGCGGTTGCCGGACAGTCAGCAGTTGGGATTCCCTCCATCCAGGGCCACAATATGGCGGCTGGAACGTAGGGATTTAACCTAGGATGAGTTGCCTACCCTTCTTCAAGATGCACACAGGAGGTGGGGGCAACCTCACATTATTGTATTGCATCTAGGGGGGAACGATATGGGGTCTGTCCCTGTTTTGGATCTAATTAGAAAAATGGCTTCTGACATACATTGGTTGTGCGCTTGGCTCAAGGATGTAAGAATTGGGTGGTCCAACGTGGTGGCACGACTGCGTTGGAGGTACATTTTTACTCAGAGGGCAGCATGCAATGTGAGAAAAAAGCTGAACAGGGAGATGGGAAGAACGGTCACGGCGTTAGGCGGTTTTGCCATAAGGCATGATACTCTAACAGCGGACAACAAGGCCCTTTATTGCCCTGATGGCGTCCACCTCACGGATGTGGGACTGGACATTTTCCTTGGGGACATTCGTAGAGCTCTTATTTCAGTGGTATAAAAAAAAAAAAAAAAATAATTTAATTGGAATTTGGAGTTTGATTACATTTTGATAGTTTTAGGTATTGTTATATTATGTGGCGGCAAGAGATAGCTGACTCTTGTGGCGGTCGGTCAGGGCCCAGAGAGCGGGCAAGGTGAGAGAAGAGTGATGCCCTAGGATGGGGGAGGCGACGCCCACTAGGTGCCGACCTAGGGGTTACTCCCCCCCTACAAATCGTAGGCCAAACAACAAAACTACCCTTAAATACACTTTTATAGAGATGTTACATCAACAAATAAACTTGTGGAAGTGGGGGGCCCTCTAGTGGGGCTGTAACAAAATTAAGGGATAACTGAGTTGAAGTCTGGAGGGTACTAGGTGCTACAGTGTTGCAAATGTGGGGGTGGGTGCTTCTGCTTACCTTTATAGGTCCTCTCTGCAGTGGATCCGGCCCTCTTTTATTCCTGGTTCCAGACTTCAAAGGAGTTTTTCCCTGCCCACCCGTCCCTTGGATGAAGAAATGGCGGCTCATAGAGGTAAAGTTAGGGTTCACCCTGGCGTAGGTAGGTTTATGTGAACTAGCCTTCTAAGACCAGGTTTTAATTGTAGCCTTCCACCTGTCCAGGCGTGTTTCACGACTCGATTGGGAAGGTCGCCTTCATAGGCTGGTTATTTTTATGCCTTAGCTGGCGGTTGGTCAGGGCCCAGAGAGCGGGTAGGAAGAGAGAAGAGTGATGCCCTAGGATGGGGGAGGCGACGCCCGCTAGGTGCTGACCTAGAATTGTAGGCCAAACAACTCTAATAGCTTACAGCTCTCTCTCTCTCTGCCGATTGGGCGCGCGCAATCCGTGCCACGCTGCAAACACTGTGTAGGACCATGGCCGTCTGTCAGTAGGGGTTAGAATAGCTAGCTCATTGCCACCATCACATTTTTGTTAAGAACTTTATACAGTTCTTTGTGTTATTATGAGTAAGTTGCCTAAGTTGGCATATTTAAATAGCCTAAGTTAAGAGGTTTATTTATAATAAAGGTGATGGTCTTTAGCCCAAAACCTGTGGTGTGTTTATTAGTTTATCATTCTAGGGTACATAAGACGAATAGGAAGTGTATCCCTTTTGTACTGGGGACAGCACTTTGCATTTTTTTAAATGTATTCCTCTTTCAGATTATTACATTTTTGTGTGCAAAAAAAGGGAAAATGTATCTTTAAATACATTAATGGAAATATATCTAACCATTTATATCCAAATTAATTCAATTTCTTATTATTTTCAGTTACCTCTGATAAAACTCAATTTAGTAGTATGTATGCAAGTCCTTTATACTGTATTTAATGGCAACACACAGGAAGAATATTATCAAACTAATCTTATTTTTTTTAGATTTATTTTGGAATTATTACCTATCCAAAATTGCTCTAATCAAGATACCTTTATTATTAAACAAGAAAGAACAAATGTACTCAAAATTCCCTTTTCATGTAGAACAGTTGGTACTTGTTACAGAAATATGATCATACTTAAGTCTAATGGATGGATGAAAAAGATTTTTAACGTGTGTTGACCATTAATGTAGAAAGGAAATGATAACGGCATAATTCATAATGAGCTTTACAAACATCAGGTTTTAGAATTCATATTATTTCTTAAATAGAATCTGTCATCACAAATATATATATATATATATACACACATATATGCATATATATATATATATATATATATATATATATATATATATATACATACATTAAATACAGTTTATTTGTATGTATATAGAATGATAGATGATAAATAGATATTTTAGACATTTTGGACTATATTAGTGGCACGCTATCTGAATTCTGAGCTCAAAGTAAAAATGTAATGTTGCCAGGTAACAGGCGCATATTACAAGTTGAAAGTATAAAGTGCAAGAGCGAAATTTGATGTGTCTGCGCTAACCTTCCCCCATAGACTTCATTGGAGCACGCTGTTAATTTTTTTTAACTCTTAACGTTCACGTGCTAACCCGAAGGTAGTTAAGAATAGTTTAAATTCATAAGTTCTTCGCATAGAAGAAAAATTTCTTTTAATTTTTAAATAGATATTTCTATATATATACAGTAATATGATTATTTTTAAATATATATATATATATATATATACATATATATACACAGAGATAGATAGATAGATAGATAGATAGATAGATAGATAGATAGATAGATAGATATTGTAAATACAGATCTAAATAGAAATATCAAAACAAAATTTAAAGGGACACAGGACCCAATATTTTTCTTTTGTGATTCAGATAGAGCATGACATTTTAAACAACTTTCTAATTTACTCCTATTACCAAATTTTCTTCATTCTCTTGGTATCTTTATTTGAAATGCAAGAATGTAAGTTTAGATGCCGGCCCATTTTTGGTGAACAACCTGGGTTGTCCTTGCTGATTGGTGGATAAATTCATCCACCAATAAAAAAGTGCTGTCCAGAGTCTAAACCAAAAAAAGCTTAGATGTCTTCTTTTTCAAATAAAGATAGCAAGAGAACAAAGAAAAATTGATAATAGGAGTAAATTAGAAAGTTGCTTAAAATTGCATGCTCTATCTGAATCACGAAAGAAAAAAATTGGGTTCAGAGTCCCTTTAAGGAATTTTTTTCTATGTGAAGAACAATGGAGTTTAAAGTATTTATATTGAAAACACATTTAAAAAGGAATAAAAATGATATATATTTTATTATGTAACAAGGCTAATTGGTCATTAGATAACCCTTTTGCAACTATGTTTGCACAGCTGAAAATTGTTGTGCTGATTAAAGAAGCAATAAAAATGTCCTTCATTAGACTAGTTGAATATCTTGAGCATCATCAATTGTGAATGTGATTACATCTTCAAGATGGCCAGAAACAAAGAACTTGTCAGTCTATTCATGTTCTGTAAAATGAAGGCTATTCCATGCGAGAAATTGCCAAGAAACTGAAGATCTTGTGCAATACTGTGTACTATTCTCTTCACAAAACAAAGCAAACTGGCTCAAACCAGAATAGAAAGAGGAGTGGAAAGCGTTGGTGCTCAACTGAGCAAGAGGACAAATACATTGGATTTTCTACGTAGAGAAACAGATGCCTCAAAGGTCTTAAACTGGCAGCTTCATTAAATAGTACCTGCAAAACAACAGTCTCAATGTCATCAGTAAAGAGGCAACTCCGGGATGCTGGGCTTCTAGGCAGAGTTGCAAAGAAAAAGCCATATCTCAGACTGGCCAATAAAAAAAAAAAAGATTAATATGGGCAAAAGAACACAGACACTGGACAAATAAAGATTGGATAAAAACATGTTATGGACAAACTAATCTAAGTTTGAGATTTCCGGATCACAAAGAAGAATATACATGAAACTCAGACCAAGTGAGAAGATGCTGGAGGAGTGCTTGGCGTTATCTGTCAAGCGTGGGGAAGGCAATGCGATGGTCTGGAGGTGCTTTGGTGGTAGTAAAATAGGAAATTTATAAAGGATAAAAGAGACCTTGACGAAGGATGGCTATCACTCCATGCCATAACCTGTGGACAGCGCTTGTTTGGAGTCAATTTCCTCCTACAACAAGACAATGACCCAAAGCACATCTCCAAACTATGCAAGAACTATTTAGGGAAGAAGCAGGCTGCTGGTATTCTGTCTTTAATGGTGTGCCCAGTTCAGTCTCCAGATCCCCACCCTATTGAGCTGTTGTGGGAGCAGCTTAACCGTATGGTACGTAAAAAGTGCCCATCAAGCCAATACAACTTGTTAAAGGTGCTTCAGGAAGCATGGGGTGAAATCTCTTCTGATTACCTCAACAAATTGACAACTAGAATGCCAAAGGTCTGAATTTGAAGGACACAATTACTATTTCACTTAGATATGCATTATTTTTAACCTTGCCAATGACTACATTTTCTATTCAAACTAATTTCATGTATGTGTTCATGGAAAATAAGAAAACGTCTATGTGACCCCAAACATTTGAACACCAGTGGATTAATACCTTAACGCACTCTGCTACCAGGACCTGCACTAAGAACATTAAAGGGACAGTTCACCCAAAAAATTTCTCAAAATTTTGTATGAAACTAAATATCTCAGCTGCACATCCCTAATCATTAGCATGCACTTGTCATTTAGCCCTTAAATGGAAAAACAGTCATCAACTCGAGCATTTTCTCAGTCGTTTGAATGGCACAATAGAGGTATTTGACAATCTCTTTAGGTGGCATACATAACTATTGCTAGACTGACAGACATCAATATTAATAGAATGATTAAGATGGGGGAGGATAAAACAAAGCTTTGGAACTAATGGAGTACCTATCGCACAGTGGCTTGGCATGTGCTAAAACAAGTAGCATCAAACAATAGTGAGGACTGAGTGAATGCAAGAGATAATTAATACAAAAAAACATGGTGCAACACCAATAGAATAGACCAGAAGAGTGGTCCACCTGAACACTACATACAAATTCAGTGTGTAGGTTTCATACAAAAAATAATAATAAAAAATGGGAAACTATACTAATAGCTCCATAAGTGTGCCATTAAGGATGTGCTGAGGATTTCATGAGAAAAAATCTGGTGGAGTATAAATGAGACTTTTTTTTTTTTTGGTTTAAGCTCTTTATTGGAATCTATTTATACTTACAACAATTTAAGTACAGTGAGAAATATTGGTAATAACAAAATACAAGATAAAATATATAGGGCTAGATTACAAGTGGAGCACTAATTTATCGGGAACACGCAAACAGGCAAATTTGTCCGTTTGCAGGCGCGCAATAAATAACCATTCATTACAAGTGGCTGGTTATTGCTACCCCAAGCTCGTGGTAGCAATTAGCACTCAGAAAATTAACCTGAGATCAGACCTCTGGTTAATTTTCTAAATGGCCCCCATTGGCCCCAAAATACAGTGTATTAATCTTTATTAAAAAAATAAAAATATTAACTTTTATGTTTGTTTGTTTTAATAAAGTAACTCCATGGGGTGTTTGAGAAAAGACTGCACTGAAAAACTGAAAAGTTCCTTTATATTGTGGACTATGGAAACTGGGTGTTCCCAGTAAATATATATGTAAATGCTTATTTACATTTATATGTATGTATTAATATGTGTATATACAGTACACATATTACCACATAAATATATATGTATATAAGCATATAAAATTGCTGCGCTTAGGTTCTGTGCCGTGTATGACGGCATCAGAACAAGGCTCCCATCGGAGCCTATGGAAGTACTCTTTCGTGAACACAATGCTTCCGTGAGGTCGCCTTCACATTGCACCCAACTCATAATACCAGCGCACATTTGCGTGCACTGGTATTACAAAGTGTAGTGCAAATACTGCTTTAGCAAAATCTATATTTTGCGCTCCACTTATAATCTGGCCCATAATTAATTAACAATTAGACATGTGCAATGCTACATATTTCGTTTCCTTTTGTTTTCATCAAATAAATAATTTCTTTTCGGAAAATTAGTTTTGTTAAGTTTAAAAAAAAATGTTACGTTAAATCGTTTTTTCAGATCCGTTTGTTTTTTCGGATCCATTCTTTATTCATATGCATTATTCTATTCTGAAGTTTAGAATAGAATAATGCATATGAAAAAAGAATGGATCCGAAAAAACGAAAGGATCCGAAAAAATGATTTAACTTAAAATAACTAATATGCGGGCGATTGCCGAAACAAAATTATCTAAAACCGCTGCCGCCACCCACATTGCCGACACTCACTAAACCTTTTAACCCCTAAACCGCCATTCCCAAACATCGCCAACACTAACTAAACCGCCGTACACCCACATCGCCAACACTATTCTAATCTCCGGTTTAAAAAAAAAAAAAACCCACCCCAAAATAACAAAAACCTAATCTATAATGAACTACCAAGGGCCCTTAAAAGGACCTTTTCTAGGGCACTGCACTAAAGTTAACAGCTCTTTTGCAAAAAAATAAAAACAAACACCCCCTAACATTACAAACCCCCACCCCCCAAAATAAAAATAAACCTAACCTACCCATTGCACCGAAAAGGAAATTTATATGGGCATTGCCCTTAAAAGGGCATTCAACTCTTTTTCGGCCCATTAAAAATAAAAAATGCCTAATCTAAAAAAAAAAACTAACCCCCCCCCCCCAAATCTATAATAAACTACCAATGGCCCTTACAATGCCTTTTGTAGGGCATTGCCCTAAAGTTAACTGCTCTTTTGCTTAAAAAATTACAACAAACACCCCCTAACATTACAAACCACCCCCCCAAACTCACAAAAAATAAAACTAATTAAAAAAATCAGCCAATAGGAATGAGAGCTGCTTCAATCCTATTGGCTGTTTAAATCCGCCAATAGGATTTAAGCAGCTCTGATTCCTATTGGCTGATTTAAAATTTTCAGCCAATAGGAATGCAACGGTACCCCAATATAAAAGAGGTATGGTGCATTGAATCCTTAGTGTGCGGCAGGCGATCGCATGAAGAGGACCTCTACGTCGGACCAATGGAATCCGCGCATCCACCGACCGCTCCACCTCCACTGGGATGAAGATAGAAGATGCCGGTCCCGCGATGGATACAGGTGGAGCCGCCTGGATGAAGATGCTTCGCTGCTGGGCTGAAGAAATTTCGACAGACTTCAGCAACTGTGAGTACTGATTTTGGGGTTAGTGTTAGGCAATTTTTTTTGTTTTCTTGGGGTGTTTTTTTTTTTTTTAGATTAGGGCTTTTTTATTTTAATGTGCCGAAAAAGAGCTGAATGCAGTTTTAATTTTTTAGTAATGTTATTTTTTTTTATTTAGTTAGGTTTTCTATTTTTAGTAATGTTAGGTTTTATTAGTTTAAGCTTAGGTTTTATTTTTATTTCACAAGTAAGTTTGTATTTATTTTAAGTAGATAGTTAGTAAATAGTTTTATTGTAGCTAGCTTAGGTTTTATTTTTAAGTAGGTAGTTAGTTAAAGGGCCACTGTAAGTAAATATTTTCTATGCCTGTTACTAACTAACTACCCCAAATACGCTTTTTATCAATAGCATTTCATTAACATATCTCTACCGTATATCAGAAATCTTGTCTGCAAATTTAATTGTTTTCCAAACCCACTCAGTGGGAATCCTTTGCTCTGTACCAATCCGTTTACAATACCTAGGTTTCAAAATGGCGCTTTAAACACAAAATTATTGGTTTAAGTATTTTGAATACTCAGTGCTGAAAATAGTGGGCAGGATAACGTGACATCATCAGCAAATAAAAGATATAACTTTTAGAACATTATGAAACTTCGTTTTGGAGAAAATATAGGTCAGTAGGTTTTAATTAATGTTTATTAACTTTAATATGTTAGTTGTTTAGCTTAAAAATTATAACAGAAAGTAATCCTTTAATAATTGTAACTGTAATTTAGGTCTATTTTTATTATGTTAAAGTCAGGGGGTGTTAGGTTTAGGGGTTAATAGTTTAATCTAGGTTGTTGTGATGTGGGGGCGGCGGTCTAGGGGTTAATAGGTTTAGTTAGTGTTGGTGAAGTTTGGGAACTGCATTTTAGGGGTTAATAGGTTTATTTAGTGTTTCAGTTAGTGTTGGCGATGTCGGGGAACTGCGATTTCGGGGTTAATAGGTTTAGTTAGTGCTGACGATGTTTGGAAATGGTGGTTTAGGGGTTAATAGGTTTAGGTTTAGGGTTTAATAGGTTTAGTTCATGTCGGCGATGTCAGGAAACGGAGGTTTAGGGGTTAATAGCTTTATTTAGTGATTTACTTAGTGTCGGTGATGTCGGGGAACGGTGGTTTAGAGGTTAATAGCTTTATTTAGCGATTAAGTTAGTGTCGGCGATGTCAGGGAAATGGGGGTTTAGATTAGAACAATTAAAAATTCAGAATATGAATAAAAAATTGATCCGAAAATTCGGAAAGTGATTTATTAATTTTCGGAATTTTAGTTATGGTGCAGATTCAGAAATTCAGATGCATTCGAATCTCTGAATCGGCCAAAATTCAGCTGAAACTAATCGCACATGTCTATTAAACAATGTTGAATGCTCATATCAGAAAGTTATTGTCTAGTCTGGAATACAAACCAAGTCCAAGACATAATTGTACAGATCTATGTCTATTTTACTATAAAAAGAGGTGTAAAATATATGAGTTTCGACGGACTCTCTGATAATACTGTCTATTTCTTCTCTATACAGGGGTAAACATTATGGGCGAGATTACATATACAGTGCAGGCTTCAGCGCAAGCGCTGCAACCTGCGCCGCCTGTAATTTTACCTCGCATATCAGGGTATCCAATAAACCCCGCCAGCAGTTCATAAAGTGTCGTAAGTCGGATAAACTAGTGATGTCCAGAAATGAGCATAAATACAAATTTTTGAAGTCGCTAGTGACTTACGGCACTTTAGAAACTGCAGACGCCTAAGAAAAATAAAAAAAATATCAAATCTCCAGTAAAAGTCTAACCCGCCTCCCAAAAATAAGCCAGATACATAAAACCCCTATATCCGCCATCAAACCCACATCAGAACTAATAGAAGTATTAACCCCTAAACCGACAACCCCTCCACAATGCAATGAGGCCGAATTATCAAAAGTCTGTCGGACCTGATATAACAGTGCGGATCAGGTCCGACAGATATCACTGAATGCGGAGAGCAATACGCTCTCTGTATTCAGCATTGTACCAGTAGCTCTTGTGAGCTGCTGGTGCAACGCCGCCCCCTGCAGACACGCAGCCAATGGGCCGCCAGCAGGGAGGTGTCAATCAGCCCGATCGTACTCGATCGGGTTGAATCTGTGGCGATTCCTGTCCGATCTGCAGACTCGCCAGAAATACAAGTTATGGAGCAGCAGTCTAAAGAAACACGAGCCCTCAAGCTCTCTTCGGAGCCTGATAAATGGGCCTCAATATGTCTAATTAACACCTAAATCCACCATCAAACCCACACTGCAAGAAATAACTAAAGTATTAACCCCTAAATACGCCAACCCCGACATCGCAAACTACCTATTAAAACTATTAACCCCTAATCCGCCATTAACCCACAACACAAACTTCCTATTAAAATATTAACCCTAAACCGCCAAAGCCCACAGAGCAATAAACCTATTAAAGTATTGTGTAATATGATAGACTGACGTGGAATTCTCTATCTAGGGTTGTTAATATAGATTGCCTCTTCATTCCCTGGACCTGCATACAGATATGGAGGAGAGTGTAGTGTTCATTTGCATATTTGTGATGAAGTCACGTGACCTCCATTCATCACAATAAACATTATTCTTTATATATATATATATATATATATATATATATATATATATATATATATATATATATATATATATATATATATATATATATATAAATTATTAGAGATACATTTAAGTACATTTTACAACTGTGTAAACTATTGTGTGTGATCTCCCTTACAAGTCTGAGTATTTTTTTGTGCATGGGTATCTTGTGTGTTTTATGTATGTGCATAAGATGTTTTATGTTGTTTTTAAGTGACATTTTTTGCAACAATGTGTTCTGAGGGTGGATGGATCACCAGAATCTATGCCATAACTTAAGTCTATGACCACCTCTGGTGTAATTTCTTTTTGCAGCATTTCCTCACAATATTTAAACTTTATGTCTAAAGAGGCCCCCCTTCTGTTTTTATTTATTTTTTTAAAATAATTTTCTCCTGTTAAGTGTAGTCAGTCCACGGGTCATCATTACTTATGGGATATTAACTCCTCCCCAACAGGAAGTGCAAGAGGATCACCCAAGCAGAGCTGCTATATAGCTCCTCCCCTCTACGTCACACCTAGTCATTCTCTTGCACCCAACTAATAGATAGGATGTGTGAGAGGACTGTGGTGATTTAACTTAGTTTTTTATATCTTCAATCAAAAGTTTGTTATTTTAAACGACACCGGAGTGTGTTGTTTCCTTCTCAGGCAGAATTTGAAGAAGAATCTACCTGAGTTTTTGTATATGATCTTAGCGGACGTAACTAAGATCCGTTTGCTGTTCTCGGCCATTCTGAGGAGTAAGGTAACTTCAGATCAGGGGACAGCGGGCAGGTTCACCTGCAAAGAGGTATGTTGCAGCATATTATTTTCTAAGGAATGGAATTGACTTTGAAAATACTGCTAATACCGATATAATGTAAGTACAGCCTTAAATGCAGTAGTAGCAACTGGTATCAGGCTGACATGTATATATGTTAACACTTAAGTATTTCTGGGGAATGGCACTTCACTGGGAAAATACTGTATGCATATATCTTTTAGCCTAACTTGCAGTGGGAGCAACTAGCAGCAGGCTTTTTAAAGACATTTCATATATTTGATTTTAAACGTTTGCTGGCATGTTAAATCGTTTAATTCTCTGAGGTACTTGGTGAAAATTGCTTTGGGCTTTATTTTCCACATGGCTGTCGTTGTTTTAAATTAAAACAGTTTACTGAGCTCCCCTCACTGTTGTAGTGTGAGTGGGAGGGGCCTATTTTGGCGCTTTTACTACGCATCAGAAATTCAGTCACAGTCTGTCTTTTTCTCCCTGCATGATCCAGGACGTCTCCACAGAGCTCAGGGGTCTTCAAAACTAGTTTTGAGGGAGGTAATCACTCACAGCAGACCTGTGAGACTGTGCTTGACTGTGATAAAAACATTTATATAGTCAATTGTTATACGTTTTTTTCTGATATTAAGGGTTAATCATCCATTGCTAATGTGTGCAATCCTTTGCTAATTTTCATATATATAACTAATCCGATTCATTGTTATTCAACTGTGATAGTTTTTGTGTGCTTCTTAAAGGCACAGTAACGTTTTTTACATATTGCTTGTAAATTTAGTTGAAAAGTATTTCCAAGCTTGCTAGTCTAATTGCTAGTTTGTTTAAACATGTCTGACTCAGAGGAAACTCTCTGTGCAATATGTTCAAAAGCCGAGGTGGAGCCCAATAGAAATTTATGTACTAATTGCATTGATGCTACTTTAAATAAAAGTCAATCTGTACATGTTAAGCAACATTCACCAGACAACGAGGGGGAAGTTATGCCGACTAACTTGCCTCACGTGTCAGTACCTGCATCTCCCGTGCAGGAGGTGCGTGATATTGTAACGCCAAGTACATCAGGGCGGCCATTACAAATCACTTTACAAGACATGGCTATCGTTATGACTGAAGTTTTGTCTAAATTGCCAGAACTTAGAGGTAAATGAGATCACTCTGGGATGAGAACAGAGTATACTGATAATGCTAGGGCCATGTCTGATACTGCGTCACAATATGCAGAGCATGAGGACGGAGAGCTTCATTCTGCGGGTGACGGATCTGATCCAAATAAATTGGATTCAGACATTTCAAATTTTAAGTTTAAGCTGGAAAACCTCCGTGTATTGCTAGGGGAGGTGTTAGCAGCTCTGAATGATTGTAACACAGTTGCAATCCCAGAGAAAATGTGTAGGTTGGATAAATATTTTGCGGTACCGACGAGTACTGACGTTTTTCCTATACCTAAGAGACTTACTGAAATTATTACTAAGGAGTGGGACAGACCCGGTGTGCCTTTCTCACCCCCTCCTATATTCAGAAAAATGTTTCCAATAGACGCCACCACACGGGACTTATGGCAAACGGTCCCTAAGGTGGAGGGAGCAGTTTCTACTTTAGCTAAGCGTACCACTATCCCGGTGGAGGATAGCTGTGCTTTTTCTGATCCAATGGATAAAAAGTTAGAGGGTTACCTTAAGAAAATGTTTGTTCAACAAGGTTTTATATTACAACCCCTTGCATGCATTGCGCCTGTCACGGCTGCGGCTGCATTTTGGTTTGAGTCTCTGGAAGACACCCTTGACTCAGCGACATTAGATGAGATTTCACTTAAGCTTAAAACCCTTAAGCTAGCTAATTAATTTATTTCCGATGCCGTAGTACATTTAACTAAACTCACGGCTAAGAATTCCGGATTCGCCATTCAGGCACGCAGAGCGCTGTGGCTAAAATCCTGGTCAGCTGATGTAACTTCTAAATCGAAATTACTTAACATACCTTTCAAGGGGCAGACTTTATTCGGGCCCGGTTTGAAAGAAATTATCGCTGATATTACGGGAGGTAAAGGCCATGCCCTGCCTCAGGACAGAGCCAAACCTAGGGCTAGACAGTCTAATTTTCGTGCCTTTCGTAACTTCAAGGCAGGAGCAGCATCAACTTCCTCTGCTCCAAAACAGGATGGAGCTGTTGCTCGCTACAGACAAGGCTGGAAACCTAACCAGACCTGGAACAAGGGCAAGCAGGCCAGAAAACCTGCTGCTGCCCCTAAGACAGCATGAAGGGAGGGCCCCCGATCCGGTAACGGATCTAGTGGGGGGCAGACTCTCTCTCTTCGCCCAGGCTTGGGCAAGAGATGTCCAGGATCCCTGGGCGTTGGAGATCATATCTCAGGGATATCTTCTGGACTTCAAAGCTTCTCCTCCACAAGGGAGATTTCACCTTTCAAGGTTGTCAACAAACCAGATAAAGAAAGAGGCGTTTCTACGCTGTGTACAAGATTTTTTACTAATGGGAGTGATCCACCCTGTTCCGCGGTCGGAACACGGACAAGGGTTTTACTCAAATCTGTTTGTGGTTCCCAAAAAAGAGGGAACCTTCAGACCAATATTGGATTTAAAGATCCTAAACAAATTCCTAAGAGTTCCATCGTTCAAGATGGAAACTATTCGGACAATCTTACCCATGATCCAAAGAGGTCAGTACATGACCACAGTGGATTTAAAGGATGCTTACCTTCACATACCGATTCACAGAGAACATTACCGGTATCTAAGGTTTGCCTTCCTAGACAGGCATTACCAGTTTGTAGCTCTTCCCTTCGGGTTGGCTACGGCTCCAAGAATCTTTACAAAGGTTCTGGGCTCTCTTCTGGCGGTACTAAGACCGCGAGGAATTTCGGTAGCTCCGTACCTAGACGACATTCTGATTCAAGCGTCAAGCTTTCAAACTGCCAAGTCTCATACAGAGTTAGTACTGGCTTTTCTAAGGTCGCATGGGTGGAAAGTGAACGAGGAGAAGAGTTCTCTCTTACCACTCACAAGAGTTCCCTTCTTGGGGACTCTTATAGATTCTGTAGAAATGAAAATTTACCTGACAGAGGACAGGTTAACAAAGCTTCTAAATGCTTGCCGTGTCCTTCATTCCATTCAATACCCGTCAGTGGCTCAATGCATGGAGGTAATCGGCTTAATGGTAGCGGCAATGGACATAGTTCCTTTTGCACGCCTGCACCTCAGACCGCTGCAATTGTGCATGCTAAGTCAGTGGAATGGGGATTACTCAGATTTGTCCCCTACGCTGAATCTGGATCAGGAGACCAGAGATTCTCTTCTATGGTGGCTTTCTCGGCCGCATCTGTCCAGGGGGATGCCGTTCAGCAGACCAGACTGGACAATTGTAACTACAGACGCCAGCCTTCTAGGTTGGGGCGCTGTCTGGAATTCCCTGAAGGCTCAGGGATCATGGACTCAAGAGGAGAGTCTCCTTCCAATAAACATTCTGGAACTGAGAGCAGTTCTCAATGCCCTACTGGCTTGGCCTCAGTTAGCAACTCTGAGGTTTATCAGGTTTCAGTCGGACAACATCACGACTGTGGCTTACATCAACCATCAGGGAGGGACAAGAAGTTCCCTAGCGATGATGGAAGTCTCAAAGATAATTCGCTGGGCAGAGTCTCACTCTTGCCACCTGTCAGTGATCCACATCCCAGGAGTGGACAACTGGGAGGCGGATTTCCTAAGTCGCCAGACTTTTCATCCGGGGGAGTGGGAACTTCATCCGGAGGTCTTTGCCCAAATACTTCGACGTTGGGGCAAACCAGATATGGATCTCATGGCGTCTCGCTGGAACGCCAAGCTTCCTCGTTACGGGTCCAGGTCCAGGGACCCGGGAGCGGTCCTGATAGATGCCTTGACAGCACCTTGGACCTTCAGGATGGCTTATGTGTTTCCACCATTCCCGATGCTTCCTCGTTTGATTGCAAGGATCAAACAGGAGAAAGCATCAGTGATTCTAATAGCACCTGTGTGGCCACGCAGGACCTGGTATGCAGATCTAGTGGACTTGTCATCCTGTCCACCTTGGTCTCTGCCTCTGAGACAGGACCTTCTAATTCAGGGTCCTTTCAAACATCAAAACCTAATTTCTCTGAAGCTGACTGCATGGAAATTGAACGCTTAATTTTATCAAAGCGTGGATTTTCAGAGCCAGTAATTGATACCTTAATACAGGCTAGGAAATCTGTTACCAGGAAAATTTACCATAAGATATGGCATAAATACTTACACTGGTGCGAATCCAAGGGTTACTCATGGAGTAAGGTTAGGATTCCTAGGATATTGTCCTTTCTACAAGAAGGTTTAGAAAAGGGTTTATCTGCTAGTTCGTTAAAAGGACAGATCTCAGCTCTGTCCATCCTTTTACACAAGCGTCTGTCAGAAGTTCCAGACGTTCAGGCTTTTTGTCAGGCTTTGGCCAGGATTAAGCCTGTGTTTAAATCTGTTGCTCCGCCGTGGAGCTTAAACTTAGTTCTTAACATTTTACAGGGTGTTCCGTTTGAACCCCTTCACTCCATTGATATCAAGCTGTTATCTTGGAAAGTTCTGTTTTTAATGGCTATTTCCACGGCTCGTAGAGTCTCTGAGTTATCGGCCTTACATTGTGATTCTCCTTATCTGATTTTTCATTCAGACAAGGTAGTTCTGCGTACAAAACCTGGGTTTTTACCTAAGGTAGTTTCCAATAAGAATATCAATCAAGAGATTGTTGTTCCATCATTGTGTCCTAACCCTTCTTCAAAGAAGGAACGACTTCTGCACAATCTAGATGTAGTCCGTGCCCTGAAATTTTATTTACAGGCAACTAAAGATTTTCGACAAATTTCTTCCCTGTTTGTCGTTTATTCTGGACAGAGGAGAGGTCAAAAAGCATCTGCTACCTCTCTATTCTTTTGGCTTCGTAGCATCATACGTTTAGCCTATGAAACTGCTGGACAGCAACCTCCTGAAAGGATTACAGCTCATTCTACTAGAGCTGTGGCTTCCACTTGGGCCTTTAAGAACGAGGCCTCTGTTGAACAGATTTGCAAGGCTGCAACTTGGTCTTCTCTTCATACTTTTTCCAAATTTTACAAATTTGACACTTTTGCTTCTTTGGAGGCTGTTTTTGGGAGAAAGGTTCTTCAGGCAGTGGTTCCTTCCGTATAGAGATCCTGCCTGTCCCTCCCGTCATCCGTGTACTTAGCTTTGGTATTGGTATCCCATAAGTAATGATGACCCGTGGACTGACTACACTTAACAGGAGAAAACATAATTTATGCTTACCTGATAAATTCCTTTCTCCTGTAGTGTAGTCAGTCCACGGCCCGCCCTGTTTTTTAAGGCAGGTCTAAATTTTTTAATTATACTCCAGTCACCACTGCACCCTATAGTTTCTCCTTTCTTGTTTGGTTCCTGGTCGAATGACTGGGTGTGACGTAGAGGGGAGGAGCTATATAGCAGCTCTGCTTGGGTGATCCTCTTGCACTTCCTGTTGGGGAGGAGTTAATATCCCATAAGTAATGATGACCCGTGGACTGACTACACTACAGGAGAAAGGAATTTATCAGGTAAGCATAAATTATGTTTTTATTGAGGTTAAATATGCAATATAACAGACAGGTGAAATTTCAAGTGCCATACAAAAGTACAGAGAAAAGAACACATCAGGCATTTTGACCAAAATATATAATCATATCCGTTACATCACGGTTTTGCTAAGCATGCTAAAATTAAACCTCACATTTTCTATTTTTTCTTGGAGAGATGGAACTGTCCTCCTCGATCTTAGGAGGTCACTTATGGACCTCAATAAACTATTACAGCATTAAGTCTGTGGGAGAACTATTAACATTAAAACAATATTGAACAAAAATATATATAGAAGATAGACCCATTTGGGGTACTTGTAAGCAGAATATGAATAACCTTTTATGTAACCCAATAAAAATCTGCTATCCTGTAGCTATGTATTTTGAGTGGTATGGTGGAATATGCAAGTATGACTTATTGGGTTTCAAACTTTAAACTTAACTTGTAAATGATACTGATCAGTCATGGAAAGTAGTAGGGGTTGCGATATAGACGAGATAAACTGCGTAGGTAGTCCTCCTAATCTAGGAGGCATATTATGTGATGGGGGAGGGGGATGATTATTTAAGTGTGGTAGGTAGCGACATGTCATATCCATGTATAAAGTCTCATGATCTTATGAGTTAGTAGGGGGGAAAAGTAGAGATAAGCTGATTACCCACTAGACTAATGTTACATACGGCACAATGGAGCCTCAAGTTCCAAGTTCTCAGAGGCTACACAATTTATGTCGCTCCTTTAAGATGTTGTGAGTAATTAGACCATATATAATAGTAGTAATGCAGGGCCAGCCCGCACTAGAAGCATATCAGGGTCTTTAAAGTAAAGCTATGCGTCATATTGTAGTAATGGCCACAACATCTGGAGTAGGTTGCAGAGTATGAGGAAAATGAAACGCTCTAAAGTCTGTTAACTCTATTCGCTGTGCTAATTTTATAATAAGAGTGCAGTTCTATGGGGAAAGGTATTCTATGCACGTGTAAGACCAACAGGGCTAATCTGAGCAAGGTTTGCTTAGTATGTGAGGGTTGCTATTTGTTCCAAGTTGCAACTAATATGGAGGATAGATGTATAAGCTGAGCAATGTTTGCTTGGTGTGTGGAAATAGTGAATTGATATTACTTACATCTATTGAGTAAGACAAGTTTAGCTAGGTATGTAGGTGTCCTTGAAACCTGAAGAGTCAGGGTACTAGTGTTTAGATGTTGTGCATATACTAAAATAATTCTTGGATATGACCCAATCAGAGAATGTTCATCAGGGGTAGATCATGTATCACCTCCAAACATACCTCAATATCTGCCACCACATAGCAGGTCTTTAGTGTAACCCAAAGTAACTATGTAACTATATATATAGTGCTGACCATATGTATAATACCATTCAGTCCTCTATGTATTAGTTTTTAAATTACAATACTCAGCACACCACCCCACGTCGGCCCCTGGCAACGTGGCAGAAAGCAGAGCAATTTCGAAATAATCACTGTTCACACAGAGAGTTGCATTCTAGTAAGCAAGACAGTGAGGCCGGCTCAGATATACACTGCCATAATGGAGAAATATCCCTGAGGTTGGCCTTAAGGTACAAATCGCTCTAGACCTATAGTTGGATGGCTTTAAACCAAAGTATATATTTTAAGAGTGTGCATTATCAGTTGTAGTGTTAGCAAAAATTTGTATTAAAAAAGCTAGCCTGCCCCTGGGTTTGGTATAGGAAAATGAAGTTTCTGTAGACCTACGTTTAGATAGCTCTAAATCAGAGTATATATTTTACATGTAAAACAATATCAGTTGTAGTCTTAATAAGAATTTAAATATGATAAACCTCATGTTGCACTAAGTACATTATTATGAAAATATAAAAGGCTATTATAGAGGTGAGTCAGTATAGTCACAGCTTGGTGATGTACACACGTATAGGGGGACAATAGAGTAGGTAGAGGGTGGGATACGTATGCAAAATAAAAACTCATTAAACAATTCCAGTTATAACCTCATGAAATGGTTAAATATAATAATCCTCATTTTGTGCTGCTAACGTTTTTAAGGTAGCATAAAAACCTATTTAAAAATTAAACAAATGCACAGTGAGGTGTCTAGAGACTTGCTCTATAATTCTATAGGGAGAGTAGGCAGTGTAAAACATGGTGGTCTAAACCGCTCCCAGATGTAGTGTTACTGTGAGGTTCTCAATATACGGAATTGCAAGCATTATTTAGAATTAGATTAGTTCCCAGAGTAGTGAACGATCAGATAGACAAAATAAGAAACAGTGAACATACAAATCAACCAGTCACAGGCATATTTAACAGTGTTAATATTAGGAGCCCACAATGCAATAAGGGTATGGGTGGGAAAGTCTCAAAAACACTGCGGTTTCAAATCTCTTCAACATCAGGGATCCCCGCTGCTTCAACCAACTCCCACTGCTTGAGGGGAACCAAAGTATGGACCCTCAGGATAGCCAATATCATAACTTTTTGTGTTCGTAAGTTTGGAGGTTACCTATCATGTCTACATTGCGGTGTTGTTGCCGCTGACAGGTTAGCAACACACCTTATCTCCCAGCCTATTTCAGATCCCGGTCTGGTGTTTCTCATGATGCCAACTGAGGCACTGGCAGGAGCAAACCGCAGCCCCTCATTTGATCCGCCTTTAGTGAAGGCTTGTATTGTACCTGCCTGAATCGGAATTCTTGATCCAAGACTGTTGGCGCTCATATCACAGGTCGTGACTTTAGATATACGGTTGGATTGTTTTGAGTAGAACTTTAAAATTGGAATGCTCACTGAGTGCCGGCCTGTGGTGTCGTGGGGAGCTGCTGCTGCTATAGGTATCTCAGCTTGGGTGTGCGGTGTGTAACAATGGAGTGGCCCCTCAGTTTCCAGCACAGCCGACTTAGGCGGTCTATTGCAGGGGTCAGATATTCGACTGAGTTTACAGCATCTCGTGTTCTCTGTTAGTACGCCAGAGGGGGTCACTTCAATATCTTTAGAGTCGAATGAAGTTATAGCATAGGCCCTGCCCTGTTGTACTGGATCTGTGCTTGTGGTTGAAGATTCTGACAGTGGCATGCAAGCAGATCATAGTGATAAGAGGTCCCCCTTCAGACTCTGATAATGCTTCTCCAGGAGCTGTTTGGTGTGACCTAGGGTTTCCATACTGGTGTGGCCGCTTGGGTATAGGCACCCTCCGATGGCTCCACGTGGCGCAGCTTAGAGCAGAAAGATCCCAGCAACGTATTTTCAAAATGACTTATCTCTTTCTTTAGGAGAATAATAGATCAAGTTAGTTGTCTGGCGTACCACAATAGATATACAGATCTTTTATGTATGACTTAAGGCGTATAATTATATCTAAAAGCCCGGAGCTCCATGAAAACACGTCCGACTACCTCTGTAGTTGGCTCCGCCCCCCTTCTGTTTTTAGACTGTTTATTGATCAAGACCATTTTTTCTTGACTACATTCTTATAGATGCAATATCTATATTCTGACACAGCTATTTTTTTTTCTTTTTTTGCCTGCTAACACTACACACAGAGTCCATGACTTTGCCTCAAAGTATTTTTTTTGTATTTATTTTATTTGCTGATGTTGCAAATAATTAATGGTGTCCTAATATTGCCTCAAGTTCTCTAATTCTGTCAGTGATTTTTGGTATTTTTTGCTTTATATGAATGTTTTTATTTTGACTTTATTGTCCCTTTAAAGCATTGATGTCTATATGGCATGGTAACATTATATAAACATTCTAAAAAAAAAAGGTAGGGGTGGTCCTTTCAACAACTTGGAAGAGATGTTGTGCAACGCCATGTAGCCAAAGGCTATAAGAGAGTGCGGTATGGATAAAGATGATACGTCCACCCTCAGGAGAAAAAAAGGAAAAACACTCAAACCACTAACATGTCACTAATACAACCAAGAGTGTAATTAGACTTTGCTGGGCCCAAGGGCAAAGGCCCCCCATTTCAACATTGCCCTTTCTGTCTGTTTGCAATCAGCAGAAGCTGAGCTGGCAGCCACATAAGAAAAAAAAAATAATAGGAGCTACTTTACTAAGAATGTGAGTCATGATTCCCCTTTTCTGCCAGGGAATATGCACGGCTTTCCTGTACAAATATATGCCAGGGTTTTCTGTACAGCAGTACTTTGGCAGCAGTCTTAACATCCTGCAACCATATTGTAAAGGCAAACCCATACACTTTCCTTGGTTTTTAGGGGGCACATATAATGCAGGTATTGGAGAAATGCCACTACTGATAGCATGGCCATGATAGACCCCTAAAGATGTGGGCCCAGTCTCAACTGAGACCCTTGTAGTTAAGCCTCTGCACACACCTTAAAAGGACATTAGATATGCAATAGTTCACAATTTAAAAAACATTATTCTCGCACAAATCGAACCACTTAGAACATATTGAAGAATAGTGGTCATGTGAGTTCATCACTATAAATGCAAAAAATATGCTCTCCTTCACATGTGCATTAGGTCCAATGACAACAGGAACAATCTGCATTAACAAGCTTAAGTTGAATCTTAACACTACGGGGGATATTTATCAAAGCGTCAATCTCGGTGCATTCGCCAGCATCAATATGCTTGCCAGAAATCGCCAACGCAAATCCACATACGATGCCCTTATTTATAAAAAAAAATGTCAAAAACACGCACGTCAAGTACGGAGCAATGAGCATTGGACTGCTGTTAACTAACAGTCAATAATGTTGCGATTATTCAGGTTTTTCCCAACTTTATTTCATTACTGTCCATGAACAAGCACATTTCTCTTAAGCTAATCTTTTATTTTTTTTTATCTGTTAATGTCCAAGAAATAGCTACATTTATACCTCAACAAACAATATCTCATAGAAAGTTATTTTTATATTTATTAGTTATATGATACTTTCACATAAATTAATGTGTATTTGTATTTCTAGAAGTCATGATATGCTTTTAACTCATGTTTTTTTTTATAAATGATTATTAATGCTAGAATCTGTACATATATCTTTGCACATACATATATATATATATATATATATATATATATATATATATATATATATATATATATATATATATATATGTGTGTGTGTGTATGTGTGCGTTATGTCAGAAATGTACCTAAATTCCTTTTTTTGTTCTAAACAATGTTGTCTTTCATATCTCTGTGTTTATTTATACTATATGTATATAGTGTAAATCTATTATTATTCTGAGCAGGATATAACATGTAATCAGGGTATCATATGTATTTATTTGCAATGGATATTTTAAGAGCTGGGACAGTTTTCTCTCTGTACCTGTGTAACCCCTCCTGATTGCAATCTAGTTTTAAAAACCACTCCTACGCAGGTGTTATAAAATGGGTTTGCATATAAAATGAAATTTCTTACTGAAAAAGAAATTCAAGAGAAGCAAGAAATACACTGAAAATAGCATGACAGTAAAGAGGTGATTTAATTTCTGCTGTATCTGAATCATGACAGTTTAATGTTAGGTGGGCTATCCCTTTGAGCTATCAGTTTAAGATTATATTGAATCAAACATCAATTCAAATTTTAAAATCATTGTCTAAAATATTACACTGTGTGTCCTAATATCAGCATCAATGTGTATCTTTAATACTAATTTCACATATACATACTTTCAAAGTATAATACACAATGTAACAAATGGCACTTACAAGTACTGATGAGTGATCAATGACACAAATATCGAGCAATTTGATTAGTTAGTGATAGTATAAAATGTATATTTAAATCTGATTGGCTGATGTCACAAATCATGTGATTATGCATTTCCCAATCAAAAGTGTTGGAAACTTTCATTAGTTTGTGTGTTGTTTAGGAGTATTGCGTCAAATTTGGTGCGAAAAGTGTTGCGTCAAATTTGGTGCGAAGTGGAGAGTGGGACTTGTATTACATGCCTTAAACATGGTGCAAATAGATTTATAAAAAAATAATGAAAAAAAAAATTGGAGTAATAATATTGTCCCCTTGCTTTGTAATGAGAGACAAAGATGTAACATAATCCAGAAGTAGTAATGTATTTTTTATTTTTATCCCTATATCTACTAGTGCACCAAATTTGGAGCAATACTTTGCACCAAATTTGGAGCAATAATATTGTTTGATTTTGAAAGAGTATATAAATTTAATAAAGTTTTTAATTTACTTTTATTATTTAATATGCTTCATTGTCTTACAGCATCGAACATAACCTTTCTGTGTTTTCAGACTCCCATTGATTTCTATGGCATTAGCAGCCTCAAGGGTGGCGGTTTGAACGATAGGTACGCTGTGTCAGAATAGACGAGAGCGTACCTGTTGAATGTTTGATAAATTGGGAAGAAAGTCAAATAGAGTTGAATGTTTATTCGAAAAAACATCTGGAATGATGCAAGCATCTATCTGCGTCAGATTGTGATCGTGGGAGTGTATATTACGTTTCAACATTTGACGATCTTGATGTTTTGTTAACTACGGCGGATCAATCTCTCGTCGAATTTGACACGGTATTCCAGCATATTATCAGTTGAAGCTTTGTAAAATCTACCCCATTATCTCATAGGGTGCAGCATCTCCTGTCATCTGGTGCAAACTTGCACACACTCTCAAGAAAGAGCACAGCCCTCACTCCCTAAGGGCCAGATTACAAGTGGCACGTTTTTATTAGCTCTTTCACTCGAATTTCCACCACGTAATTTTTTTATTTAAAGTTGAAACCAAAACTATTGTGAGTGAACTTCAGGACCTCATGACCTCAGATATCACAAGTTATTCTCCCCATATGGAGATCACAGATGAAAAATGTACACTTATTTTTCACGTGCTAAACTGACAGGAGTTATTAAAATTTCACATTCTATTCTTCTTCACATAGAGAAAATTTTAATTTTTATATTTGATTTATTTATTGATTTATTTATAAATATATATATATATATATATATATATATATATATATATATATATATATATATATATATATATATATATATATATATATATATAAATACAATAATTAGAACAACAAAGCACTGTATAAAAAGGATATAGTTTCTGTGGAAGTAATCCAGGTATAGAGAATGTCAAATGGGGTTGCAGCCACTTAACACAACACAGAACTGGAGGCTGGATTCAGCTGAATGTAGAAAACACAAAAAGAAAGAGGCGCAAACCCCTCTAAGTGTAGTATAGCAAAAACAACATATATTTATGGAAACACAATTGCACACTCACACTAAAAACCCTCAAACATATGAGGTATGTGAAGACACTTAAGGGATGATGATCAGTCTGTGGAAATCTCAGTGGCATCACATATAACTTACAATCCGGACCTCCTTCAATCATATGCTATAGTCCCTTGTAATATTCCCATAGGAGATAAAAGTCACTGATATCAATAACGTATAGTCACCAATCACAATTAAATATTGTATAAAACAATTAAAAGGTGCAAAAAAATGCCAACCAATACTAGACCGACTGTTTGGTGAAGTGCCGGCTCTAATACAGCTGTTGTGCTTGGCATGGCGTAAGGACGGTGGGCATGGGCTAACGCATTTCGTAAGACGTCTTCCTACTTCGTCAGAGGCTGCCCACACTACAGATGTACCGTCTATTTATGCAATGAATACGAGATGTACTTAATACAATTGACCGCTGATACTTTTAATCTCTTAAGGAAAAGAACAACATAATGCGCAGTCTGGTCTCTGGTATAAGACTAATAGAGCCTAATACTGTGTTCATTGTATACGTGGTCTGAATGCAACAATAAAGATTCTTACAAATAGATATGCCTCTGTGATTTGGTGTCATTATTATGAGAGGATACATAGAAGTATATAAAATCTAATACTTTAAATTTGATATTTAGTATGAACCATATGTGACCCCTGTATATATTTATTTAATATATGAAAATGCCAGCTAATAAATAATTCATAAGTGAAATTGATGGTACTAGTCATATATGGTTGGGGAATCTAATTATAGCTCTATCAGATATTAATTAAATTAGATAAAATTAGATTAAAACATATGGATATCTAAAATGTATTAAATAAAATAAAAAATGAAATGTTTGCTCTCAAACCACGTACTGACTAAAAAAATATATAAAAGATACTTATGGATATTCAAAATATAATAAATATAATAATAATAATTATAAATATTCACCATATATACATGCAACTCAAATTACTAATATCTTGGGTGTCTATTTCTCTATTCATCCCTTCTGGCTCTATTGAGCCCAAAGTTCTAATCCAGAAAGTTTCTCTTCACCTAAGTGTAGTTAATCTATTGCCACCCCTAGTGTCCAGTAAAACTCGTTCGATTGCTTTTATTCTTAATCTACTGGTATCTTGATTATGGAATAAAAGGAAGGGGGCTGAGACCCCATGAGGCCTATTTATCAAGCCGTCAACCGCAAATACGCTGGAATTCCGCAGCGTAATTGTGGCAAGCTTGATTCACCTTATTTATCAAAGCCTACAGACCGGCAAAAGTAGAATTTTGTGACGTAACATACAATCCACCGGTCTCAGTCCGACACAGATCGATGCTAACGTCACTACAGATGTTCTGAATGCAAATTCAGCACTATCTGACTACTTTTGCTAGTTATCAAATATCTACCAGGTACGCTTGCCTCAATTCCGGGCCAGCGTACCTGGTTTTCAATCCGCCGCCCTGGAGGCGGCAGATGCCATAGGAATCAATGGGAGTCTGAAAGCAGCAAAAGCTCATGTTCGCTGCTGCCCGATATCCCATTGATTCCTATGGGAGAATAAAGTTACATTTACACCTAACACCCTAACATGTACCCCGACTTTAAACACCCCTAATCTGCCGCCCCCTACATTATACTTATTAACCCCTAATCTGCTGCCCCGCCACCTACATTATACTTAATAACCCCATATCTGCTGCCCCGACATCGCCGCCACCTACATTATACTTATTAACCCCTAATCTGCCGCCCTGCCACCGCCGCCACCTACATTATATTTATTAACCCCTAATCTACCGCCCCAAAACCGCCGCCACCTACATTATATTTATTAACCCCTAATCTGCCGCCCCGACACCGCCACCACCTACATTATACTTATTAACCCCTAATCTGCCGCCCGACACCGCCGACACCTACATTATACTTATTAACCCCTAATCTGCCGCCCGCCACCGCCACCACCTACATAAAGTTATTAACCCCTATCCCGCGGCTCCCAGAGCCCACCACAACTAAAGTTATTAACCCCTAAACCTAACAACCCGCTAACTTTATATTAAATATTAACTCATTCCTATCTTATAATAAATTTAAACTTACCTTTAGAATTACATTAAACTATATTAAACTAATAATTAATCTACACTGTTATACTAAAATTACATTAAACTATATTAAATTAATAATTAATCTACACTGTTATGCTAAAATTACATTAAACTATATTAAATGAATAATTAATCTACACTGTTATACTAAAATTATATTAAACTATATTAAATGAATAATTAATCTACACTAACTTTTATAATAAAATTACATTAAACTATATTAAATTAATAATTAATCTACCCTAACTGTTAGACTACATTAAACTTCAAATTAAATTAACTATATTATATATTTAGAAACCTAACCCTACTCAAATAATTTAAATCTACACTAAAAAATTACTAAGTTACAAAAAACTAACAACTTAGTTACAAAAAATAACAAACACTAAGTTACACAAAAAAATAAACACTAAGTTACAAAAAATAAAAAAGAAATTATCAAAGATTTAAACTAATTGCACCTAATCTAAGGGCCCTATGAAAATCAAAAAGCCACCCCAAAATAAAAAAACCCTAACCTACAATAAACTACAAATAGCCCTTTTGCGGGGCATTGCCCCAAAGAAATCAGCTCTTGTAAATAAAAAATACCTGTAAATAAAATATACAAACAACCCCCCCAACAGTAAAACCCACCACCCACACAACCAACCCCCCAAATAAAACCCTAACTAAAAAAACCTATGCTCACCATTACCCTGAAAAGGGCATTTGGATGGGCATTGCCCTGAAAAGCAGGGTGCTCTATTGCACCCAAACCCTAATCTAAAAATAAAACCCACCCAATAAACCCTTAAAAAATCCTAACACTAACCCCTGAAGATCGACTTACAGTTTTGAAGATCCAACATCCATCCTCCAAGAAGACAGCAGAAGTCCTCATCGAAGCCGGGAGAAGTCTTCATCCAAGCGGCTGAAGTCTTCATCCAAGCCCGCAGAAGTCTTCACCCAGACGGCATCTTCTATCTTCATCCATCCGGCGAGGAGCGGGACCCTCTTCAAGACATCCGGCGCGGAGCATCCTCTTCTTCCGACGACTGTTCCAATCAGCCAATAGAATACAAGCTCAATCCTATTGGCTGATTGGATCAGCCAATATGATTGAAGCTGGCGGTTTAGGGGTTATTAACCCCTAAACCGCCAGCTTCAATCCTATTGGCTGATTGGATCAGCCAATATGATTGAAGCTGGCGGTTTAGGGGTTAATAACTTTATTCAGTTGCGGTGGGCTCCGGGAGCGGCGGTTTAGGGTTTAATAACTTTATTTAGCTGCGGCGGGGTCCGTGAGCAGTGGGATAGGGGTAAAACAGTTTAGTATAGTGGCGGTGTTTAGTGACAGGGTATAAATAAAGCTGTGAAAAAGCCGAATAGCAGCAAGATCGACGACTGTCAGTTAACAACAGTCCGCTGCTCATCACCCTATACAAGTGAAATATGTTGTGTCGGTGTCACAGTGGGTACAACTGAGACACCCCTTCCTCCCACATTTAAAGAAACCTTTGGATCTTTTCTGTAACCAGTTGGTATGTTTTTTGCTGTCCCTCAATCTACTGGGAGCCAAACTATTCTTCAAACTTTTCTTAAAAACAACATGTGGTCTCTCAGATAGAACATTTCTTAAAATCAGATCTTGTAAAAGAACAGGCCAGTGTTTCATAAAGTACAAGACGGGACACAAGTAGACGGCACAAGGGGCCACACTGAGCATGCATGATGACCACACCCTACCTAGAGGAGATGGGAGGCTAAGCTGACCAGATAGACAAGTCAGGATAATGGCAAGAGAGGGTCCAGGGGTAACCTAATACTGGTCTTAGTTTAATTAGTAGACAAATCAGAACTAAAAGGTTTCAGGTTTTATATATATTATCCTTTGCAAATGATTTAATTCAGAGTGTTATTAAATTGCACACATTGCCCCTGCAAAGTTGGTAACCGCTATTATATATATATATTGAGTTACATTATCATAATGATATAGAGGTTCCATAATATTTATTGTGGCTAAACACATAATACACTTTGGGGGTACACTACTGAAATAATAATAATAATAATAATAATAAAGATAATATTCACAACATAGTATTAGGAATATTTTCCTTATTATTATTATTTTTATTATTATTATTATTTCAGTAGGGTACCTGCAAAGTGTATTATGTGTTTAGACACAATAAATATTGTGGAACCTCTATACAGTGGGGCAAAAAAGTATTTAGTCAGCCACCAATTGTGCAAGTTCTTCCACTTTAGAAGATGAGAGAGGCCTGTAATTTTCATCATAGGTATACCTCAACTATGAGAGACAAAATGTGGAAACAAATCCAGACAATCACATTGTCTGATTTGGAAATATTTTATTTGCAAATTATGGTGAAAATAAGTATTTGGTCAATAGCAAAAGTTAATCTCAATACTTTGTAATATATGCTTTGTTGGCAATGACAGAGGTCAAACGTTTTCTGTAAGTCTTTACAAGGTTGTCACACACTGTTGCTGGTATGTTGGCCCATTCCTGCATGCCGATCTCCTCTAGAGCAGTGATGTTTTGGGGCTGTCGCTAGGCAACACGGACTTTCAACTCCCTCCAAAGGTTTTCTATGGGGTTGAGATCTGGAGACTGGCTAGGCCACTCCAGGACCTTGAAATGCTTTTTACGAAGCCACTCCTTTGTTGCCCGGGCAGTGTGTTTGGGATCATTGTCATGCTGAAAGACCCAGCCATGTTTCATCTTCAATGCCCTTGCTGATGGAAGGAGGTTTGCACTCAAAATCTCACGATACATGGCCCCATTCATTCTTTTATGTACACGGATCAGTCGTCCTGTTCCCTTTGCAGAGAAACAGCCCCAAAGCATGATGTTGCCACCCCCATGCTTCCCAGTAGGTATGGTGTTCTCTGGTTGCAACTCAGCATTCTCTCTCCTCCAAACACGACGAGTTGTGTTTCTACCAAACAGTTCTACTTTGGGAGAATGTCAGATGAAACCAATCTGCTTCTGGATCATCCAAATGCTCTCTAGCATACTTCAGATGGGCCCGGACATGTACTGGCTTAAGCAGGGGGACACGTCTGAAACTGCAGGATCTGAGTCCCTGGCAGCATAGTGTGTTACTGATGGTAGCCTTTGTTACGTTGGTCCCAGCTCTCTGCAGGTCATTCACTAGGTCTCCCCGTTTGGTTCTGGGATGTTTGCTCACTGTTCTTGTGATCATTTTGACCCCACGGGGTGAAATCTTGCGTGGAGCCCCAGATCGAGGGAGATTATCAGTGGTCTTGTATTTCTTCCATTTTCTAATTATTGCTCCCACAGTTGATTTCTTCACACCAAGCTGCTTGCCTATTGCAGATTCAGTCTTCCCAGCCTGGTGCAGGTCTACAATTTTATTTCTGGTGTCCTTCGACAGCTCTTTGGTCTTCACCATAGTGGAGTTTGGAGTGTGACTGTTTGAGGTTGTGAACAGGCGTCTTTTATACTGATAACAAGTTCAAACAAGTGCCATTAATACAGGTAATGAGTGGAGGACAGAGGAGCCTCTTAAAGAAGAAGATACAGGTCTGTGAGAGCCAGAAATCTTGCTTGTTTGTAGGTGACCAAATACTTATTTTCCACCATAATATGCAAATAAATTATTTCCAAATCAGACAATGTGATTGTCTGGATTTGTTTCCACATTTTGTCTCTCATAGTTGAGGTATACATATGATGAAAATTACAGGCCTCTCTCATCTTCTTAAGTGGGAGAACTTGCACAATTGGTGGCTGACTAAATACTTTTTTGCCCCACTGTATCATTCTGATAATCTAACTCAATATATATATAATAGCGGTTAACAACTTTACAGGGACATTGTGTGCAATTTAATAACACTCTGAATTATATAATTTGCAAAGGATAATATATATATATAAAACCTAAATCCTTTTAGTTCTGATTTGTCTAATAATTAAACTGAGACCAGATCAATAAACAAACTTACGGCTAGATTACGAGTTTTGTGTTATGAGAGGTGCGGTGCTAACTTGCACGTTATTGTCACCGCTCACTTCCCTACAGCGCTGGTATTACAGGTTTTACAAAACCATCAGGCAAAAAGTGAGCGTAGAGCAAAATTGAGCTCCATACTGCACTCCAGTACTAGCGCTGCTGAAAGCCGTGGTGAGCTGCTTTTACGTGCTCATAACTCCAAAAGTTCTCAAGAAAATTAACTCTCAGAAGATTCCATGAAAGTAGGAATAAGGAAAGAGAGGATTTCTTGAGACTTGAGGAGGTAAATAACCCCTTTGAAGAGTCTAGAACTCTTGATATATATTATTTGAATTGGAAGGAGCTAATACAGAGTCACATAACGAAAGGGAGTTACAAAATCCCTTAGAAATACTCCAGGAACTTGAATTAGAAGCTCTAGATCTTAAAGGGCCATAATACCCAAATGTTTAAACACTTGAAAGTGATGCAGCATAGCTGTAAAAAGCTGATTAGAAAATATCCCCTGAACATCTCTATGTAAAAAAGAAAGATATTTTACCTCAAAAGTTCCTCAGTAGCCACCTCCCATTGTAAAGGATTTCTAAGCAGCATTTTAGTGTGTTTGTCCTGGGACATCTGAAGGGACTAGCATCGTGCACTCTCATATTATTTCACCAATCAGGTAAAGGAAGCTTACTATGAAATCTCATGAGAGTTAAGTCAAATCTCATGAGATCACAGTAAGAGTTCATGACCTCAGCACTGCTGATGCTGATTGGCTGCTGTTCATTTCTTCATTTTTTTTAATTTGTTTACCTGCAGCTGGGAGCAGTTGAGTATAACTTTATACACAGAACTTACTCTGCTGAGCTGAAGAGATTGTGAGGTAAAATATCTTCCTTTTTACATAGAGATGCTCAGGTGATATTTTCCTGTCAGCTTTTTACAGTTATACTGCATCAGTTTCAAGTGATTTAGCATGTGAGTATTATGTCCCTTTAAGGTGAACCACACAGGGTTAAAACCTAACTCTACATTCTTCCCCTTACAAGCTCAAGGGAATTTTATTCCAGTTTTCAATAGTCTCGTTTTACAAGATATGGAAAAAAATTGTAAAAAGAAATATAACTACAAAGAGAACAATTTGAGCTTTAAAGAAAAGAAAGCATTGGAGGGTCTCAAAAGAGACCACAAACTTGTTATCCGCGAAGCGGAAAAGGGAGGGGGTATTGTCCTCCAAAACTACTTTAAGAAAACTAATTATATTGATCTAGAACAAAGAGAATTCATCAAAAAAAAGTATTGAATTCATTTTTTTTTTTTTTTTAAATAATTTTTATTATTTTGAAAGATGAATGAACATAAGAGCATCAAAAGCATGTACATACATATCAATTGTACATAAAACAGGATTAACAGGATTAACCAGATATTATAATATATAAAGCAGTCACATATAATGAGGGATACAAGAGAGAATGCTGAGTGTTTGAGTCCATATTCGGTGTCTGTTGGTCAGCAATCTTACTCCCACCTCTCCAGGTGAGAGTGCTAAAGCCCATTTGCTGTGAGAAGAGAACCATATTGCTATTAACCCGTATAGATCAGCAAACTCCGTAGCACGTAGAGGTTTCATCATAAATGTTCATACCAAAATTATAACTTAATCATAGAACATAACAATCAGAGATATTAACCAGGCTATATAAAGAAAAAGGAGAAAAACTGTGTCAAGCTATCAAATAGGGGGGGGGGGGGAAAGAACAAAAAAAAAAAAAAAAAAAAGGGAGGGAAATACACACCGATAGGAGATATGAGCGGGGGGATTTGGGAGGGGTTCAGATAGGGGAAAGGGAAGGGGAATGGGCAGGAGTATTTATGTAATATTAGCCACAACCAACCCGAGGAACCCCAAGTTCCCCAAAGTGTCTGCAAGAGGAATTACTCTGGACGAAATGCCCAGATTTTGGTCTGAAGGTCTGCTGACCCATGGACATGGGAGACATAGGACTCCATTCTTTTAACAAAGTCCAATATATCAATCACCTGCTTCCAAGAGGGGGTGACGTGTTGCAGCCACATACGAGCTACAGCTAGTTTAACAGCCAGAAATAGGTAAATACAGAATAGTTTCTGAGGTAGAGTCAGTTTTCTGGGTAAGATGTGAAACAGACATGAGCTGGGGGACAAGGGTAAGTGAATACCCCCCGAAGAGCAATATCGGATTGCTTTTTGCCAAAGCGGCTGAATCTGTCGACAAGACCACCAGATATGATGAGGCGTTCCCAACTCCTCACAGCCCCTCCAACATTTGGGTGAATTGACTGCCGAGATTTTAAACAAACGGATAGGAGTCATATGCCATTGGAGCATAACCTTGAGGAATAACTCGTACAGAGTTGTGCAGTGTATAGCTTTCTTGGTTAGTTGGACTGCAATCCGCCACTGTTGTGGCTCGTGCGAGACCATCAGGGAAGATTCCCAGTGCCGTATTGGAGGAGACTTATAGAAAACTGGAGGCTTCATGAGTGTGAGATACGAGATGGACAGAAGTTTACCGGGAGATGTCATAGAATCTCAGCGTACTTCCCAAGTAGTTTTAGTCCTCAATGGGCCCGCACCAAAGCCCCACGATATAAGAAGGCTACGTAATCTCCAGAATTCAAAGTGCAGCCGAGGAGGTGGACTAAACTTCCGAAGAAAGTCCTGATAAGTTAGTAACTTATCCCCTGCATAAAAATCTGCTATTCTAGTCAAACCCAAAGCAAGCCATGAATTGGGGTGGGAGTCTGACAATGACAATAGCAGTCCTCTCAGGGAATGCAATGGCGAGGGATGCGGCGCTACGGACGAAAGATTGCGAACCTTATCCCAAAACTTCAAATTCGATTTTATAATAGGATTAGCCAAAAGGGCTGGCGGCCTAGAGTGTCTGGGGATCCACACCAGATCCTGTAGGGTGAACCCAGCCGGGAGGGATGCTTGTTCAATCTCTGCCCATCGGCTCTCCAACGGCAACCTCCATTGGGTTACATGAGAGAGTCTGGCTGCCTCATGGTATTTTAGAATATTGGGGGCAGCCGCCCCACCAGCCAGTAGAGGCTGTTGTAGAATATTAGTAACAAGTCTCGGAACCTTATTGCGCCAAATGAATTTGTTGCATAGCTGCTGAAATTTGTAAATTGTAGATCTAGGAATTGGGATGGGTAGAGAACGGAATAGGTAGGTAAGCTTTGGTAGGAGGCTCATTTTGAAGGCTGCTATACGACCCAGCCATGACAATGACGGAACATTCCATGTGTCGGTCGATTTTTCAATAGTCGATAACAGGGGATTAAAGTTCAATTCAATCATCTTCGGAATACTATGCGAGAGATAAACCCCGAGATGTTTGATGTGTGTCGTAGACCACACGAACTTATAAGTGCGTTTCAGCTCATTAAGAGTCCTTTCCGAGATGTTAATAGCGTACGCCTCTGTCTTGAGAACATTTAGTTTGTAGTAGCTGACTAAGGAGAATTTGTTCAGTAGGGAAAATAGATGGGGGAGAGAAGCAATAGGATCCGACACAAGCACTGTTAGGTCATCTGCAAACAAAGCAGTCTTCTGCTCCATTCGATGAATGCAAACCCCTTGGATCAGGGGGCAAGACCGGATAGCCTCGGCTAAGGGCTCCATCATGAGGGCAAAAATAAGTGGGGACATTGGACACCCTTGTCTCGTGCCATTCGTTATCAAAAAAGGTCTGGAGCAAAACCCCAGACCCCTGCCGACGGGGTAGAATATAATGCCGCGACTGCCGTGATGAAGGGCTCCGGGAGACCAAAGCGCCGCAGCACAGCAAACATATATTCCCAGTTCACCCTGTCGAAGGCCTTCTCAGCGTCCAACGACAGGGTGACACAGGGCAGATGGGAACCATGAGCCTCAAGGTAGACATTCAGGAGACGTCTTGTATTATCTGGGCCCTGCCGGTGTAAGACAAAGCCCACCTGATCTGGTCTGACCAGCTCTGGTAGTAAGGAATTGAGGCGCGAGGCTAGGATCTTGGCGTACAGCTTAACGTCAAGATTCAGTAGTGAAATCGGCCTATAGCTGCCACAAAGGGTCAGATTCTTTCCTTGTTTCGGGAGGGTAATGATAGTGGCCTGTAAAAATTCAGCCGAGAAGGTACCCCACTCGCTTGATAGCGTAAAAAAAAGTCCTAGAATGGGGAGTAGCTGGGTTTGAAACTTTTTATAAAATAGGTCAGAGAAGCCGTCTGGTACTGGTGATTTAAAGGCCTTGAGAGATTTGATAGCTTTTTTAATCTCTATTAGCGAGATGGGATTCTGCAATGAGTCAATGCGATCTTGGGGAACCGAAGGGAGGTTCAACGAAGTTAGAAACGTCCCAACACTCTCAGATGTTGGGGGGCAAATTGAGCCGTCCTGTTTCAGATTATAGAGGGCGGCATAATAGTCCGCAAAGGCATTGCCAATATCTGTGGGTTTTATAACGCACCGTCCATCTACCTTCAACAGGGGGATACGTGCTGCCGCCGTTTTTTGGCGTAATCTATTAGCCAATAATCTATCGGCTTTATTGCCTTTGTGATAGTATATTTCTTTAAGCCGTAGAAGTCTCACGGCTGACCTCTCAGACTCCAAGCGTACTATACGAGCCTTAAGATCCATTAGTTGTTTGGACAGCGTATCTGTGGGGTTCGCTTTATGTTCCCCAGAAATCTTCCGGAGGCTCATAGTAAGCTGTGCGAGGGTTTCCCCTTTGCGTTTTTTCTCGGCTGCTGCTATTTTTATGAACGACCCTCAGATATACGCTTTCAGTGCAGCCCACAGAGTGAAGTCGTCTACTTCACCGGTATTATTTAAAGCTAGAAACTCGGTAATGTCTCCGGCAATGGAAGCTTCCATTCCAGGAGTTGAGAACAAGTGGGGATGCAAGCGCCATGTTGACGCTCGTTGAAGTTCCATGGAGGATCGCAAATTAATATAAACAGGGTCATGGTCAGACCATGAGCATTGAGGGATCCAAGCACGAGTCACACCATCCAGAAGACCCGGGTCACAAAAGAAAAAATCTAAACGCGAATACGAGCGATGTACTGGAGAGAAGTAAGTATAATCCAGAGCAGTCGAGTTAAGGGCACGCCAGATGTCAAATAGGTTAAAGCGGTAGATTAAATTCCGAAATTGGTGCGATAATTCAGCCATTGGCTTAGGGAATTTGCGGGGGGTGTCCGATCGCCTATCCAGATTGGGGTCCCATATAATATTGAAATCCCCAGCGAGAAGCAAGAGGCCCTGATGCAAAGTCTCCAATTTCTGGAGGAACTTACGCAGAAACCGGATATGCTGCTTATTAGGTCCATAGTAGGAGGCCAGCGTATACAGTGCACCGTCCAGCTTACAGACAAGAATCAAGTATCGCCCCTGAGGGTCAGAGTCAACAAAAACACTCTCATATGAGACATCTTTATGTATGAGAATAGCCGTTCCTCTTGATTTCTGAGAGAAACTAGCAGTTTCAACTATCGGATACAATTTAGACTGGATGGGAATCTTTGCGCCTTTTACCCAATGGGTCTCCTGGAGGAAAACCAGATGGGCACCAGACTTGGCCAAAGACCTAAGGCAGAGACTGCGCTTAGTCGGAGAGTTGAGTCCTCTCACATTGTGAGTGACACAACAGAATGGCATGGTTACAATTGTGTTTCCTCCTGCTATAGGCTAGGGTCGGGTGGGTTATCAAAAAAAAGGAGGTAGGGTGCACTAGACAAAGGGGGTAATTAGGGGAAGGACAAATAGGGTGTAAGACAAAGGAGGAGAAAAAAAAAAAAAAAAGGGGAAAAAGGAGTAATTAGGGTAAATACAACTCAACACAGTCTCAAAAATAAAAGAAAATAATGCTGGTATAAATAATATCTAAGATAAAATATACAAACAGTCAAATAGGAGTACAAGGGTGCGGTATATAAACAAGGTAAACCGCGTATGCAGTCTCTAGAACATGTTTCCAGAGTACTTTAAGTGGGGGGAGTAGTAGCCAGTGCCAGCTGGCAGTTTAGTTATTAAATCAACATCATTGAGAGAGCTTGACAGGAGAGAGAAAGGAAAAAGTGTGAGATGAGGAGGAGGGGAAGGGATAAGCACACAGACTCCGGATCAGGGGAAGAGAGATTGACAAAGTGGATAAAGAGTAAGAGGGGAGAATCAAAGTGGGAAAGAAGGAAGGGGCAAAAAAAGGGAAGAATGGGAAGAAACAAAATCAATTTTGAACCAGATCTATTAATGCAATAGTAGGGATTATTAAACAGCAACATAACAGTGAAAATCTAGGTTGAAAAGGCAAACAAGCTACCTGTGCAGCACCCTACCCCCACACCTCTGAAAATCACAGGCAGTTCATCAACCCATCCAGTAAGAGGTAGGTTTAATAGTGTGGTAATGGTGGAGGGAGCATGCAGCACAGGACGGCCCAGACAGTGTAGAATATATCAGCCGGGATGCGGCTCAACATAAACAGGTAACATATAAAAGGTAATACAATGTAAGAAGATATCAACTGTATTGGTAAATCAGGCCGTCAGTTGGAAGAATGCATCCACCCCGCCAACCGGGCAAACATTTATAGTACCCAAACATTACAATAACAGCTGTGATAAGAATAACATATAATCTGTACAATGCAATGGGTGTAAGGCATCCTCAAAACACTAACAGTTAAATCCTAAAGAACCAATATGCCAGTTGGAGAGCACGATACCTCCAGGTGTTGTAGACGGCAAACAGTGCCCAAGCCCATCGCAAGATAGATGGGGGGAGATGTCACCGAAAGAGGCACCATGAATCACAAGTGGCATATACAACGCAGTGTACACCATCTGTAATATAGTTTAACTAGAAAATAAATGACATCTCTAAGAAAACAATGCATGTGAAAGTGGGGCCACCACGAAGCGGTGCACTCAGTGGTGCACCTCCAGTATGTGGCCATTTCACGTTCTAGGTAAAACATAGCACACTGACAATAGTATAGTATAGATATGTTCCCAAGAACTCAGGTATTTCCCAAGCTCCCAGAGTAGATAAGAAAAGATATCCCCATTGGGAGGTGAGACATGGGGAGGTGAGAGAGAAAAAAAAAGAAAAAAGAGAAGAAAAGAAAAAAAAAAGAAAGAAAAGGGGGTGAGTAGAATAAGGAATAGACACATATACACTTAGAATTAAAGACTTTGCATACATCAAAACCTAAGGAGAAAAAACATTTAGTAATGAAAAGTCATTTGCAAGTTATATTTACAGGTGGTTAGGGAGCAGTGAAGAGGTGGAGATACTCCATCTCCCCTATACCTCATGTGCAGTCATTACCATCTGCTCGGACCTGATTAGTTGCAGCTAAGTCTCTGGGTGGTCTTTGGGGGAGAGGGCCCCATTGTGGGACCAGAGGGTTCAAAGAGCTTTGGAGTGGAATGTCAGGTGGAGATGAAGATGTAGAACTCCATCTCTGCAGAAGGTTTTGACTTTGTTCAAGAGTGGTAACAACATACTGCTGATTATCTTTGAGAACAAAAAGTCTTGTCGGATGACCCCATCTGTATTTTATGTTGTTGGTCCTAAGAAACTTGGTGAAACTTCCAAAAGACTTTCGCTGCTGAAGGGTGTGGTGAGAGAGATCGGCAAAGATGGTGATGTCCTGAAACTGCTCTGGTAAAGTAGGTTTGGACATAGAAGCTCTTACTAGCCGCTCTTTATAGGTATAGAAGTGCAGCCGCACAATGACATCTCTTGGTTTATCAGTTGCTAGACTTCTAGGGCGCAGGGCCCTGTGTGCCCTATCGATGAGTCCCTCATTTGGGTTCACCGGTGGTGCCAGAAGGTTGAAAAATTCAGAAAGGTGGGTGACCAAGTCACTAGAGGATACACTTTCAGGAATCCCCCTGAGATGCAGATTATTCCGACGGGATCGGTCTTCAGCATCCGCCACTTTGTTTTCTAGCATAATAAGCTGTTCCGCCAAACTCTGGGCATATGCTAGGACATTAGCTTGTTCAACTGCCATGTCTTCCTGTTTCCTCTCAACTGTGTCCACTCTTTCTGAAGTAGACATCAGATCTCGCCGCATCTCAGCCAGCGAGGCAGTTATTTGGGACTGAAAAGAGGAGTGGTGTGCCTCAAGTAAAGATTGCAAAGATGATAGTATAAACAAAGGTATTACAGTTGTTGGGGCTGCATCTTGGAGGGCCTGAAGGGTATTGGATACCAGATCTGATCCAGGCGTTGAGGTATTGGAGCTGTCTTGTGAGTCTTCATTCGTAGATAGTAGCATAGGGTTGAAATGGTGCACCACAGTCCTTTTAGGGCCAACTGCTGGCTTTGGTTTCCGTTTGTTGGATTGTGCCATTTTCAGGTCTACAAGTGGCACAACCGATAATCAAGAGCACAAGCCACAGTTAGAAGATCAAAAATTTGTAAACTGGTGTTGCAGAATAAACCAAAGTAATGTGTATATGTAATAGGATCCGGGGCCTGAAGAGCCTCCCCTCCCCTTAGGCAATACAATTAGCAACACATTTTTAGGAGAGGAGGGCGCTGCTGATTCTCATAAGGTGTTCCTTATCTTTCACATATGTTGCTGTTGGTGCAATATATGACTTCCAGACCTCCGCTGGGGTAGTTGTTATGTAGGATCAGGGATCATGTATGGCACCCTCCTGAGGGAGTGCCCCCTTTTGGGCGAAGCAGGAAGAAGGAGATGGGGTATGACCCGTCACCACTGAGGGTAGCGGGAAAGGGGGGAGGGTGTCAAATCTGGCCCCAGGAATCAATGAAATCTGGTGTTGCAATAGTTCCTTAAAGTAGTGTTCGCCTTTAATTCTGGCGCTGAGGGTCTTTTTCAAAAGTGTACAGCTATACAGCAATTTGCAAATAAGGCACAGTTCCCCTTAGTGTCAATCAAAGGGTTTTGCTGCACAGAAACTAACGTTATCAAATTTAGGCGTATGGAGGATTAATATAGAGCAAAATGTCCAAATATGAGAGCAAAATAAATGAGGTATATTTCAGTCTACATACTTCCAAGCAGAGATTTTCACATTATAAGGAACAATAATAAAGTGTGTGAAGATGTAAGGTAATGGCTTCTATTTGCCACTCACAAAGTTGCAAGGCAGTCCAAATAAAGTCACAGTGGGGCAGCAGCTGTATACAATATTTCAATAGAAGGTAGAATAATGGCCAAAAAGCCAAATCTAGTAAGCCTAAATTAAGTGTCTCTTAATGGAAAAAAAAACCAAGCTGCTGACTACTTACAAGCTGCCACGTGGGATGCCGTTAGGGTTACTGTGCCTATAGTATTATGAAAATCGGATTACTGGCCAGTATATTCACCTCTCCCAGAGTGCTTGGTGGTCCGGTGGCTTTAGGAGAGGGTCTTGTAGCTGTCAGGCGTGTTTTCATCTGTGGAAGCTTAACTGCGTGTGCCGATGTGGGCCGCGACCGCGGCCTTTCCTGTGAAATGTTCTGGAGCTCCCAAGCGGCCTAGTTTTGTGGTTGCAAATTTCTGTAAAAACGGGCAAGGAGCAGTGCCAGGTGACTGTATTAGTTGCCCTAGATGTTTTTTGGGCAATTTTGCTGCATTTAGAGGGTTATATAAGCTAAAATATCACTTTTGTGGCCAGAGCTCTATCTCCACACGTCCTACCAGTTGAGCTGCCGGCTCCGCCCCCCCAAAAAAAAGTATTGAATTCATTTTGAAGAAAAATAATTTTTTATTTGAAAACAGAATTTATGCTTACCTGATAAATTACTTTCTCCAACGGTGTGTCCGGTCCACGGCGTCATCCTTACTTGTGGGATATTCTCTTCCCCAACAGGAAATGGCAAAGAGTCCCAGCAAAGCTGGTCACATAATCCCTCCTAGGCTCCGCCCACCCCAGTCATTCGACCGACGGACAGGAGGAAATATATATAGGAGAAACCATATGATACCGTGGTGACTGTAGTTAGAGAAAATAATTCATCAGACCTGATTAAAAAACCAGGGCGGGCCGTGGACCGGACACACCGTTGGAGAAAGTAATTTATCAGGTAAGCATAAATTCTGTTTTCTCCAACATTGGTGTGTCCGGTCCACGGCGTCATCCTTACTTGTGGGAACCAATACCAAAGCTTTAGGACACGGATGAAGGGAGGGAGCAAATCAGGTCACCTAAATGGAAGGCACCACGGCTTGCAAAACCTTTCTCTCAAAAATAGCCTCCGAAGAAGCAAAAGTATCAAATTTGTAAAATTTGGCAAAAGTGTGCAGTGAAGACCAAGTCGCTGCCTTACATATCTGGTCAACAGAAGCCTCGTTCTTGAAGGCCCATGTGGAAGCCACAGCCCTAGTGGAGTGAGCTGTGATTCTTTCAGGAGGCTGCCGTCCGGCAGTCTCATAAGCCAATCGGATAATGCTTTTAAGCCAAAAGGAAAGAGAGGTAGAAGTCGCTTTTTGACCTCTCCTTTTACCAGAATAAACAACAAACAAGGAAGATGTTTGTCTGAAATCTTTAGTAGCCTCTAAATAGAATTTTAGAGCACGGACTACGTCCAAATTGTGTAACAAACGTTCCTTCTTTGAAACTGGATTCGGACACAAAGAAGGTACAACTATCTCCTGGTTAATATTTTTGTTGGAAACAACTTTCGGAAGAAAACCAGGCTTAGTACGCAAAACCACCTTATCTGCATGGAACACCAGATAGGGCGGAGAACACTGCAGAGCAGATAACTCAGAAACTCTTCTAGCAGAAGAAATTGCAACCAAAAACAAAACTTTCCAAGATAATAACTTAATATCTACGGAATGTAAGGGTTCAAACGGAACCCCTTGAAGAACTGAAAGAACTAGATTTAGACTCCAGGGAGGAGTCAAAGGTCTGTAAACAGGCTTGATCCTAACCAGAGCCTGAACAAATGCTGGAACATCTGGCACAGCTGCCAGTCTTTTGTGAAGTAAAACAGATAAAGCAGAGATCTGTCCCTTCAGAGAACTTGCAGATAATCCTTTCTCCAAACCTTCTTGTAGAAAGGATAGAATCTTAGGAATTTTTATCTTGTTCCATGGGAATCCTTTAGATTCACACCAACAGATATATTTTTTCCATATTTTATGGTAAATTTTTCTAGTTACAGGCTTTCTAGCCTGAATCAGAGTATCTATTACAGAATCTGAAAACCCACGCTTTGATAAAATCAAGCGTTCAATCTCCAAGCCGTCAGTTGGAGGGAAACCAGATTCGGATGTTCGAATGGACCCTGAACAAGAAGGTCCTGTCTCAAAGGTAGCTTCCATGGTGGAGCCGATGACATATTGACCAGGTCTGCATACCAAGTCCTGCGTGGCCACGCAGGAGCTATCAAGATCACCGAGGCCCTCTCCTGATTGATCCTGGCTACCAGCCTGGGGATGAGAGAAAACGGTGGGAATACATAAGCTAGGTTGAAGGTCCAAGGTGCTACTAGTGCATCTACTAGGGTCGCCTTGGGATCCCTGGATCTGGACCCGTAGCAAGGAACCTTGAAGTTCTGACGAGACGCCATCAGATCGATGTCTGGAATGCCCCATAATTGAGTTATTTGGGCAAAGATTTCCGGATGGAGTTCCCACTCCCCCGGATGGAATGTCTGACGACTCAGAAAATCCGCTTCCCAATTTTCCACTCCTGGGATGTGGATCGCAGACAAGTGGCAGGAGTGATCCTCCGCCCATTGAATTATCTTGGTCACTTCTTTCATCGCCAGGGAAGTCCTTGTTCCCCCCTGATGATTGATATATGCAACGGTCGTCATGTTGTCTGACTGAAACCTTATGAATTTGGCCTTTGCTAGTTGAGGCCAAGCTCTGAGAGCATTGAATATCGCTTCTCAGTTCCAGAATGTTTATCGGGAGAAGAGACTCTTCCCGAGACCATAGACCCTGAGCTTTCAGGGATTCCCAGACCGCGCCCCAGCCCACTAGGCTGGCGTCGGTCGTGACAATGACCCACTCTGGTCTGCGGAAGCTCATTCCCTGTGACAGATTGTCCAGGGTCAGCCACCAACGGAGTGAATCTCTGGTCTTTTGATCTACTTGAATCGTCGGAGACAAGTCTGTATAATCCCCATTCCACTGTCTGAGCATGCACAGTTGTAATGGTCTTAGATGAATTCGTGCAAAAGGAACTATGTCCATTGTTGCAACCATCAATCCTATTACTTCCATGCACTGCGCTATGGAAGGACGAGGAACAGAATGAAGTACTTGACAAGAGCTTAGAAGTTTTGATTTTCTGACCTCTGTCAGAAAAATCCTCATTTCTAAGGAATCTATTATTGTTCCCAAGAAGGGAACTCTTGTTGACGGGGACAGAGAACTTTTTTCTTTGTTCACCTTCCATCCGTGAGATCTGAGAAAGGCTAGGACGATGTCCGTATGAGCCTTTGCTTTTGACAGGGACGACGCTTGAATCAGGATGTCGTCCAAGTAAGGTACTACTGCAATGCCCCTTGGTCTTAGAACCGCTAGAAGGGACCCTAGTACCTTTGTGAAAATCCTTGGAGCAGTGGCTAATCCAAATGGAAGTGCCACAAACTGGTAATGCTTGTCCAGAAAAGCGAACCTTAGGAACTGATGATGTTCCTTGTGGATAGGAATATGTAGGTACGCATCCTTTAAATCCACGGTAGTCATAAATTGATTTTCCTGGATAGTAGGTAGGATCGTTCGAATAGTTTCCATTTTGAACAATGGTACCCTGAGAAATTTGTTTAGGATCTTTAGATCCAAAATTGGTCTGAATGTTCCCTCTTTTTGGGGAACTATGAACAGATTGGAATAAAATCCCATTCCTTGTTCTCTTATTGGAACTGGATGTATCACTCCCATCTTTAACAGGTCTTCTACACAATGTAAGAATGCCTGTCTCTTTATTTGGTTTGAAGATAATTGAGACCTGTGGAACCTTCCCCTTGGGGGTAGTTCCTTGAATTCCAGGAGATAACCTTGAGAAACTATTTCTAGCGCCCAAGGATCCTGAACATCTCTTGCCCAAGCCTGAGCAAAGAGAGAAAGTCTGCCCCCCACTAGATCCGGTCCCGGATCGGGGGCTATCCCTTCATGCTGTTTTGGTAGCAGTGGTAGGCTTCTTGGCCTGCTTACCCTTGTTCCAGCCTTGCATTGGTTTCCAGGCTGGTTTGGGTTGTGAAGTATTACCCTCTTGCTTAGAGGATACAGAATTAGAGACTGGTCCGTTTCTGCGAAAGGGACGAAAATTAGGCTTATTATTAGCCTTAAAAGACCTATCGTGTGGGAGGGCGTGGCCCTTTCCCCCAGTGATGTCTGAAATAATCTCTTTCAAATCAGGTCCAAATAATGTTTTACCTTTGAAAGGAATATTAAGCAATTTTGTCTTGGAAGACACATCCGCTGACCAAGACTTTAGCCAAAGCACTCTGCGCGACACGACAGCAAACCCTGAATTTTTCGCCGCTAATCTAGCTAATTGCAAAGCGGCATCTAAAACAAAAGAGTTAGCCAATTTAAATGCTTGAACTCTGTCCATAACCTCCTCATACGAAGATTCTTTACTGAGCGATTTTTCTAGTTCCTCGAACCAGAAACACGCTGCCGTAGTGACAGGAACAATGCATGAAATTGGTTGTAGAAGGTAACCTTGCTGTACAAAAATCTTTTTAAGCAAACCCTCTAATTTCTTATCCATAGGATCTTTGAAAGCACAACTATCTTCGATAGGAATAGTAGTGCGTTTGTTTAGAGTAGAAACCGCCCCCTCGACCTTGGGGACTGTCTGCCATAAGTCCTTTCTGGGGTCGACTATAGGAAATAATTTCTTAAATATAGGGGGGGGAACAAAAGGTATGCCGGGCCTTTCCCACTCTTTATTTACTATGTCCGCCACCCGCTTGGGTATAGGAAAAGCGTCGGGGGGGCACCGGAACCTCTAGGAACTTGTCCATCTTACATAATTTCTCTGGAATGACCAAATTGTCACAATCATCCAGAGTAGATAACACCTCATTAAGCAGTGCGCAGAGATGTTCTAATTTAAATTTAAATGTCACAACATCAGGTTCAGCTTGATGAGAAATTTTTCCTGAATCTGAAATTTCTCCATCAGACAAAACCTCCCTCATGGCCCCTTGAGATTGGTGTGAGGGTATGTCAGAACAGTTATCAGCATCCTCTTGCTCTTCAGTGTTTAAAACAGAGCAATCGCGCTTTCTCTGATAAGTAGGCATTTTGGATAAAAGATTTGCTATGGAGTTATCCATTACAGCCGTTAATTGTTGCATGGTAATAAGTATTGGCGCACTAGATGTACTAGGGGCCTCCTGTGTGGGCATAACTGGTGTAGACACAGTAGGGGATGATGTAGTATCATGTTTACTCCCCTCATTTGAGGAATCATCTTGGGCAATATCATTATCTGTTGCAATACTGTCCTTACTTTGTTTGGATACTATGGCACAATTATCACATAAATTTAAATGGGGAGACACATTGGCTTTCATACATATAGAACATAGCTTATCTGATGATACAGACATGTTAAACAGGCTTAAACTTGTCAACAAAGCACAAAAAACTTTTTAAAATAAAACCGTTACTGTCACTTTAAATTTCAAACGGAAAACACTTTATTACTGAATATGTGAAAAAGTATGAAGGAATTGTTCAAAATTCACCAAAATTTCACCACAGTGTCTTAAAGCATTTAAAGTATTGCACACCAAATTTCAGAGCTTTAACCCTTAAATTAACGGAACCGGAGCCGTTTTTACATTTAACCCCTATACAGTCCCAGAATGAGGCTCTGTCTATAACTAGAAAGGCCCCCATCTGAAAAAGGTGTCCAACACAGTGCCTGCCGTTTTTCTAAACGTTCCCCAAGATTATAATACCAATAATTAGTTAGAATCTGCATAATATGCCTAG